>NW_018020659.1:289540-332277 GCF_002006095.1 Pseudomyrmex gracilis
TAAGTTACTGATCTTAGGCCTATCTGACCACTAAGAATATTTAGCCAGTGTTGGCTAAGATTGTCTTGTTAGTATAAAATTGCAACATTGTGCCAATACTTGAAATCCATATCTGACCAATCTCGGAAGTAAGTATCGTGCCGAGCTTATGAGCCAGCGTTGGCTCGATCTAATCATTAAGCATATTCGCCCAGTACTGGCTACTACTGTCGTACCAATATCGAGCCTCGTTTGCCGATATTGACCCAATACTGGGCCGTTCGTCAATTCCTACAAGGTAATAGATTGCTAAGATATCGTCGGTGATGAGAACAATAGTAAGAACAAAATTTTTATTCCGGCAAACAACATATGTCGTGTTTGTTATTCAAATCAAGCGCAGCGGAAAACGCGATCGCGGTCCTATCAAAAACAAGAAAAAAAAAATACGTAATCCTATTTCGCACTATTTCTTCTTTTTGTGCGGCCGCAAATCTCATTATGCGGGAATTACGGGAACGTGTTTTGCCTGTCTCCCACATTTTTTTTTCCTTTTTTCTATCGCAGGCAGCCATGAAATTCTAATCTTCGTTCTCGCGTTCTCGAGCACGGCGATGAAAAGGGTCAAAGAGAAGGGAAGACGCGCGTGGAAAATCGAGGATAATTCAGCAAAATTCGAGGGTGTTTGAGATTCCAAAGATCCTCGCGAATAAATAATTCATAGAGCTTCTCCGAGGACGCCGACGTGACCGGCCGAGGAAAGGGGGATAAAAAAATCGTCGGGGTCCTGTTTGGTTGCGATGATGACGTGCCGGGACTGACAGGAGGCAGAGAAGCGTGAAGGAATGAGGTGAAAAATGAATGACTGTTGAACAGGATCTTCTCTGTTGACTGAGCGCAACGGACAAAAAAAAAACTTGTAAAAAAGTAGACTACAAGAAGAAAGTGCGACTGTGTTGTTTCTTCTCCTCGCGTTTTATTTCTCTCTCTCGGAGAACTTCCTGTAGTTGACCTCAGGATCAACTTGGGGTTCTTCTGTTAACAATAGCTTTGAACTTTTTTACTTATAGTTACATCGCATACCGGTATACACGTTTGTATTAACGTTCCATTCATTCGCTTCTTCTCGAAAAATTAGCGTAACCAGTGATTAATCGGTCGATTCAACAAACTTAATAATTCGTAAGAATCATCCGGTAGGTAAGGATTTATATATATATATATGCGTTCTTCAGACCCTATCTCAGAGTCGAAAGAAACAAACGGCTTCCCGGGTTTTACGCGACGTGAACCAACCACAAAGGGACAGACTGAAACGTGCAGCGACGCGCGTTAAGTTGCCTACTGCACACAGTCGCTCGTGACGTCCTTTGAAGTTCGTACATATTCATTAGCTGACGTATCAAGAATTCGACATTTATAGTAGTTACCGGCGCTACTGTAAGTACTACAAGTCTTACGTGCTAAGAGAAAATGAGAAGCTACTTGTACACGTGCGCGCGGTATGTGTTTCGCTGACTTATACGTCTATCTATAGAACATTTGTCTAATTTTTTTGTTAAGCGTTTATCTAACACTCATTTACACAATCAAATTTTAATTACGTTAAAATATTGCCGAGTTACGTTTAAAATATAAATAGAGTTTAGATATTAAATAAAGTTAATATAAAGTTAATATAAATAGAGTTTTTTTTTAGATATTAAATAAAGCTCGGTAAAAAATTTTCCACGTATAAAATTGTATGAACATATTCGGCACATATAAATTTGCATAATTAGATATAATAATTTTAATTTGCGTAGAAGTATATATGATTAATAATGAAGTTTGAAATAATCAGCTCCAGAAATTCTTATTAAGACAGATATATTTATGGCTGTATGGAGCGGACACGGATGTCGATGTGTGAGTTGAAAATTTAGTTTATTTCGATAAACTGTACAGTACAAAGCTTTCGACCTTTGGTTTAGGTCTTTCTCAATGTAATACTACAAAAACTATTTATCATTGTTAACATTAAACTAAAACGTCGATTTACAGGTGTCTATAGTCGAGGGTATCCACTACCCTCTTAATAGCAGCAATTTTGCCGGTTCTTTGCCTGTCGGCGTATATTTTTCTTTTATTTTTTCAGTCTTTCATATTATTTGCGAAGTATTCTAATTATATATGTGTCCGTAATAAAGTTTATTATTATCGAATACGTTACATTTTTTTATTTTCACAATGATTTCGAGGAAAAAATAAAAGACAACGATAACAGAGAGATGGATGTCATTTCTCTGCGTCGTCGTCAAAATCATAGAGTTTTAAAACAAAACCAGAGGCACAGATGGTATTGCGTATTTTCTCAGTGTTTGCTCGGGCACGTTTTTCCGCGGAAAGAGAGAGTTGCTGCAGCGCGCGACACGACCGCCGCATTGTTCTTCTGGGTGCAATTGCGCGCGGCAGAATGTCGCTCGGCTTTCCTTTTTTTTTTTTTTTTTGTTTTTTTATTCGAAACGTCTAAGAGATAAGAGAGCTTTTGCACGCATGAGAAATGCGACGTGTTCTAATCTAGTTTTGTCCATGCGCGTTTCTCTATAAAGTGTAAAATATATGTAGCGAGAAACGGCTATATTCATGTCACACCGTTTCCGTAGCGTATTTGTTAATAAACGAGTATATATATATATATAGAGAAACTCTTTATTTTTTGTAATAAACGAGTATATGAGAGAAACTCTTTAAATCACTATCTCCCCCCGGTCAAAAAATTAAATCGGCAACTTTGTATTTGTGTGCAAATGCACGGACTTTCGCGCGCTCCTACAAGCCGCCGATATGCGTGTATATATATGTATCTATGTTCATTCGAGCTTTCAGAACAGAGCGAGATGCGGGTCTAGAAACCGACTGTTTTATTTATGGATCGTTCGCACGTATGCGCGCGACATGCTCGCTTTCTGAAGCTTAATGGACCGTGAGAGCGGACACATCGCGGCTTCTTTCGAAGTGACTCTACGACTCTCAAGGGTGTTCCCGACAAGAAGCAACTTTCGTCAAAGCGTTATTTTTCCCGCACGAGAGAGCCTCCACGAGGTATATGTTTTTTAGGCCAGAAAGCCTAGAATTTATTGGGAAAACTACGTTTCGACACACGTAAGAAGTTTCTCTGTCCGCAAACACACACGTAGATCTTTCTCACGAAATCTGTCTAAATGTTTTGAAATTCGTTATTGAACAATCGCTAGACACGACGATTCTTTTCGATATATTCACTTCGACTATAACTAGGTGTTGCGAGAAATTTGACTTACCTTTTCCGCAATCGGAGCAAATAGCGTGATACATGTAATTGTTGGCGCAATCGGACGCGCCTGGCCGCTTTGAAGTAGTAAATTGAAAAAACGTCCTCTTCATAATGCTCGCCGATGAATCATGTACTTACTTCGTAACGCGTTCGTGGAAAAATCTCACGCAGTCGAGAGAGCTTTGTCGGCGGTACAGACAAACGGAATGACCATTATATAGAATGACTCACTGACGTGAAAATCATCGTGTGCCTAGAGAGAAGATACAATATAATACCGCCCGCCGCGATCGGCAAATCACATAGAATTAAAATTTCCCAAGTCGAAATTTAGCGTCTACACGTTGAACCTCAATTCCTATTTTTTTTATATAGGAGTAAGAGAGAAAATAGTATCGTACCTTGATGCTGCTATATGTCCGAAATTTTCTTTTTTCCCGCTAAAGTTTTAAAGTAGGGTTCAATTCTCAGCTCAGACTGCGCATTGCAGGTTCCGATACACACCGAAAAAATTATATTCTCGTAAGTAGAAGATTTTATACTTAAAAAATCTTCTTAAAGATTTTAGATGATATTCTTTATTTAAGAATATATTCTTAATTTAAGAATATAATCTTTTTCGATAGTGAAATATATATATGTTTTTCTATAGAGGATTTTTATATTTTAATCGGTATATATTCTTATCAATATTACTATTTAGAGGATTTTTCTCTTAAAATAAGAAACTCTTCTTGACGCCTATTTTAGTATAAAATATACTTAAAGTAAGTGGGATATCCTCAAAACAAGAATACAATTTTTTTCGGTGTAGGCTCAAAATAGGCTCTGATAGGCTCAAAGTAGGAGTAAGAAAAAAAGTAGATGCTACTTTGACGCTGCTATACGTCCGAAATTGTCTTTACTTATATCATATAATAGCTTTGTTGCAACGTTCGTTTGAAAGACGAATCTATCGCTAAACTTAGAACGGACGCTGATAAAAAATATACGCAGTTTATTAAATATATTATAAATCTTACAATCGTGTCTGCTATCGATCACGAAATGTCACCCTCATTATTAATAATTTTCGCGGAAGCTATTTGAATATTAGATGTCGCGCGATCGATGCGAAACGTTATGGAATATCCCCATGTTGCACACACGTCGGAATCACGTTTCGCGCGCGCTCGTCGGCCTCCATTAACGGAATGGACAAAAAAAAAAAAAATGTGAAAAGAATCTATGAAAGTGCGAAAATGTTTCTGCCACTCACGTCGTGTCGCCGCGCAAATTCTAATGCGTCTCGAGCAATCGTGACATCGCAGACATCAACTGACGAGATAATTGCATCCCCGACTGCGAATTTCGTCCCGCGAAAAAAGTCCCAGCGAGGACTTTCACTCCGATGATGCACTCCGCGAGATTTTCGCTCTCGGAATATATACATCGGGAGAGTCGTAAAACGCAACACCGTCGGTTTTGTTTTTAGCTCTTTCCAAGAGCTTTCGCTAACGGTTGAAAACTTGTACTTTGCTGTCGTCGAGTTCTTTTCGAACCGATCTACGTGTACGTCACGACGACGTTTAGGCGATCGCGCGTGACTTCACTATATGACCGTTGCGTTTCGCGAAAACGGACACCGTGTGAAATCGCGCTTCGTATCTAACGCCAGATTATTCGCGATTGATTCGCGTACTTTTGTCTCATATAAAAATCCATCTGTTCAAGATTCAAATGTTAATATGACGAATCACAGAAAAACAAAGTGTTGCTATTGGTCAGCAAGAAAAATCGTTGAGTCTCTTGAATTTTTTGTTTCGTCAACAAAAAACTCTCAACAGGCTTTAGCAAAGTTTTCTTTGCTGCCCGATACGGTAACTAATTTTCTGGCTAAATCTGTTTTTCTTCCGTGCACGCAAGACGAAATTTCTCTCTCGATGAGGTTTCCGTCACATTTGCAAAGTTCAAACCAAAATTGTGAAATTACGCGCACATAATCCGGGTCCATTTTAGACCGAACACATCCGACGATCTTTCGGTTCCTTGACACATTCGCTGTGTGTTAACTTCGCGGTATTTAGCGCGCTATTAGAGTTAAATGAGCCGGACGAATGAGTTAGCTAAGACGAATGAGCTCTCCCTCTCTCTCTCTCTCTCTCTTGCATCCACGGCAATCTCTCGAGACTAATTTTCTATGGGATTGGACTCTCCATTGTTGTCTGTTGCAATAAGCGGAGACAACGTAAGGAAGCGAAACGAGTGGTTGGTTACCTAACACCTCCCCCGATGTCGCGGAACAAAGGGTTTTAATCGGCGGGGGATTGTTCGTTTTCGTCCTGACGAAAAAAGAGATACTTCCGAACGAGAGAGCGAGAGAAGTGTCGTAGGTCGTTTCTCCGTTACGACATGGTATGTTCGGTGCTGCAGTCGATGTGTGTGTCGACGTTCACCTACTCAAAGCAGGAATGCAGGTGAACTCCTCAAGACAAGAGCACACAAACATTGATTATATTATATCGGTCGAAGAAATTCCAGACATCCCCTCTTGATCGAATCCTTTCCGAAAGCTCTTCCGAACATAATCGTAAAACAAAAACTAAACGCTGCTATAAATTGTGGAAAAAAATGTCTAATGGATATTCTTCTAGTTCTGAATCTTCTTCTTACGTCTTTGGCAATTAGAGCAAGTGTAGAAGCGGCGGAACGTTTGGAATTCATCGAATTCCGAGACGACAGATTCGATCGACGTTATCGAGCTACTATATACAGCGGCGACGTTAATTAATTCGCGATGCTCCAATTCCGGAGGAGATTGCGAGAATATATCTGACGACGAGAGCAATTAATTGAGAGAGATATTCGATGAAATATAACATCGCGGGAACGAATCGTCGAGATTTCTTTCTTTTTCCATAAAACATAATTTAATGGAAGAAGAGGACGGCGCGACGACGCTCTTCTTATTCGTTAATGTCTGCGAATTGCCGCAATTCCAATGAACGAGAGAGAGAGAGAGAGAGATTCAGATTGTTCCGTAGGCGCCGCAAGATTGGATGAAAGCGACGACGGCATGAATCCATTAGCACAGGAGAGGGTCGCGACGGGATCTATTCTGAGCGACGGGCGAAAATAGTCGTCTGTGAGTGTGCCACGATGAGAAACGTAGGCGTATATTTGACGCCGTTTTCGATCGATAGTTCGTTTTCAAGCCGAATGATCGGGAAGAAAACAACCGCGACGGGATATATCGATCGAATACGTTTCGCTCGCGTTTTGATGACGTCAATCTCTCGATTTGCTCTTTCATTGTAGTTTTTTTTTTGTTTTTTGCAAGGGCGGACAGTGATCTCACGTCTTAAATTATCAAGATAACGAGCGCCTGTTGCGCGCGCCTGCGCGCCTTTTAAGGAGCAATTATTTTTGAAATGGCAAAACTCCATTAGGTTTAAGGAATCTGAAAGCTATATATCGGCTAATTCCGGACGAAGCAAAAT
The DNA here is from genome assembly GCF_002006095.1 of Pseudomyrmex gracilis. Taxonomy (NCBI): domain Eukaryota; kingdom Metazoa; phylum Arthropoda; class Insecta; order Hymenoptera; family Formicidae; genus Pseudomyrmex; species Pseudomyrmex gracilis. The sequence goes on from NW_018020659.1 coordinate 296,294, forward strand.
CTTGAGCCGAGAAATTCTAGAAGTCGGTTTCACGTTCCTCGAAACGCGCTGCAGTCCGACAGCAGACGTGCGCGCGCGAGCGATTTCACGACCTAAGCGTTTGGAGGAATATTCATCAAAGCTGATAAAACGCGCCATCGGCTGCGTCGCCGTGGCTTATCGCCAACTTTTGCTCTCGATCGCGGTTTAATAAACGATCCCGTACGCAGATACGATTGATTGTATTCGAGATGCGGATAGTCTCTCTTCCGCGCCGCGCTCGTTACGGATATATACGTTCGCGATAAATGCGTGAATCATCGATTCTCCTCTCTGAATCTAATCTCGAAACTTGCCGGCGCGCTAATATTAATAGCGCCGCTGCCATTTACGGCGTGCGCTATTTGAACGCGCGATGAAAACGAAAGTTTTCGTTCGACGCAGGGGGAGGGAAGTTTCTAAACACAGCGAATCGAGATTAACTTAACGCGGCTATCTAATTGCCTCAATTGTGTGATCGATAATTTGAATCGCTCTTTTTTATGTTCCCGCAATTTTGCGAATTTCAGGTGAATTGTACGTGGAGGATCTGGGCGAGAAGAGAACGGTTTCCATCAGGATGGGTTGGTTGTGGGTCGAAGGCACCCCGATGAGGCTACCACTGAGGGCGTTGAACCTACGTCAAGCACCACCCAGTCACTGCCAACCGCACACGCTCGCTCTGGGATTTACCTTGAGCAACTCGCAGGGTCGTTCGCTCGCCACATTTTGGGTAATTATTGTCGCTAATTCGAATCTTCTCATTCAATTTGTTTTTTTTTTTTTTCTACATTATCTCATTACACTTTTATTTCTAAATAAAACAAAAATAAATTCGCGATTATATAAAAATTAATAAATACGGCTCGAAGGAAAATTAAAATCAACGTGAAAACCAATGAGCCTAAGATGAAAATTATCTACATTAAAATGATCGAAACGTTCACTTAATTGCATTATGGCTGTTATTTAATTTCACGTCCACCTTTACCCAGGATCTTAGGCTCATTGGTTTTTTTCGCGATTATATGTTTAATGCTCGGTGTATGTTTAAATAAAAAAAGATAGGGAGAAGGCAATAACGAGCCAACATGTTCGGGTAAAATTCTTCTTTGTTTCGAGGGTGTTAAACAAATGTTAACAAACGTTTCGATTCGCTATGGGACACCTTCTTCGGTGTTTCAATAAAAAAAAAATTGACAAATCATGATTTCTTTGCCTTGTTATTGCCTTCTCCCTATCTTTTGATTTAAATTCGCGATATTCGTCTCGAAGATTCTATAATCCCGCAAGACAATCGGTGCGCGCGTGTATATTCTATTAGAAAGGAATTTCGCGCTGCCAATTCCCGACCAAGCGCAACAACGTTGTTAAGAGGACTAGTACGCGTGCGAGCGCAAAAGCTATATATTCGTTAATTTGGCACGATTCCACGAACGAGATCCGGCGTGTTTCTGGCTGAGACCGGCGCGCGGCGGGGCGATTGTACCAGACAAAAGAGAAGCTTGAACTAAGGAATAAGACAAGGTGGAGGAGAGGAAGAATAATATACACCGCGCAATATAATTGCATGTAAATGGCCTTTATCTCCGGCACGATCCGTTTCCTCAGCCGTAAACACTTTCACGTGCGGCAGGCGGACCGATTGCGCGCCGGACTCCCGTTTCGCTGCAACTTCTAATTACGGGCCCGCCGTCGTCGCCATTCGATTTCTAACGCGTTATACAATATTCCCGCTCGAGCGAGCGCACCTCGAGCAAATTTAACTCGTCGAAAGAGCTATACCGATCTCTAGGAAAAGATCGTCCAAAAATTCAGATCCGCGCGCGCGCGCGCGCAGATTTCTCCTCATTTTGCATAGGAGCCGTCATCCGGCCGCTTTCGGATTCGGAGGAGTCCGCACACAAAACTCGTTTTACGAGTTTCGCCCTAGCGCAGCTTCGTCGGAAGATTTTCACCTTCTTCTTCTTCCTTTTTTTTTTGTTTTCCTCCACTCGCGGAATAATCTAATTAGAGCGTGCAAGACGATCTCCCTAAGATCGATGAGATGCCGCACTCTCTCTCCATACCTATCTTGACGAGATTTGTTTCGGGCATGCAATTGTGCGAGAGATATACCATACGCGATCACAGAATAACGTCCGTTCGAATAAAACGCGAGTATATACACGAGACATCCTTGCCAAGGCCGCGGATGTCCAGGCGGCGGAGAGAAGGAGCGACGGCTCGTGACGCAACTCTTGCCCGGCCGTCGAATCGCGCGAGATCTTAATAAGGCCAGTAGGCAAGGTCAACACACCCGCTTGCCGATCCGCTTGCCGTGATAAATGCGTGGGAGATTGCCGCACCGCTCTCCCATGACCCGCCATTGTCAAGGAGTCCCACCACGTATAGACGTCGAGACGTACACAGACGTATTAAACGAGAAGATAGTTTCCTCGCTTCTTCGAACACAGTCGATCCAAGGACGTTTGTTTCGTCGTTCAATCGAACTGAGTCCTTCGACGTTGCGATCGGACGTTTCGCGTTTTTTATCCCAAGTTGGCTCAACGATGCTAATCGACGCAATTATGATAATTGTGCGAGTCCCATTGATGGGTCTATAAGTCGCGATTGCAATCGCGGATTCACGAGCATCGCGTTTTGTCTGGGACATTATATTGTACAGTACACGTATATATATATATACGCGCTATTTTGCTGTTGCAATGTTTCTCCTCGGAGCAGCTTGTTCGTAGCGCTCGACGCGCTGTGTCACGGTTTCCGAACGAAAGCGGGTTTTCCACCCGGGCTGTGTTCCCCAGATAGACAACGAACGGGCAAACCTGTTGGCGAGCTTTTTTCCAGACGACGTGCCGATATCGGCCAGTGTCGTCGAACGTGCGCGCGCGCGCGCACACACACTGCTCGCGGCGCACGAAGGTCGCCACTTGCGAGCGAGCCGAGCGAGGCGACAGGGAGATTTGTTTCCATCGAAGATGGTAATGATCGACACGCCGCCTGTGGTTAACGAGCAAATTCCATGGTGTCGGAGTCGGTCGTTCGCGCACTCGAGCGAACCGGCGACTTTCGAATCGCGCCGGCCAGCCAGCGAAATCGTGTGTCACGGTCGATCCTGCGGGTAGACAGACTTGTTCGACTACTCGATACAACATCCCGATACTCGCCCTGCGAGAATATGAAATTCGCATACACGCATAACCGTCGACGATGATGCCGACGGTCCCACATAACCGCCTACATGTCAAACCGTCTACTTACCTATCTGAAAAATTTGATATATCTGGGTTATCGATCAAATTACATTTAATCATCTTAATTCATAAACATTCGCTTTAATCGACAGTAGTTTTAAGGCCAGAACGAGATGACATTTTTAATACAAATTTTTATATTTTGTTTACGCATCGAGGTTATTATATATAATAACGCAATTAATTTCACACACACACACAAAAGTCTTTATCACAAAAGAAAACAAACTTTTCTCTATATAAAAAAATCCATATGTTTCGCGAAGTGCGCGTTTTGGAGCCGAATGTATCGTATCTATTGTTGTCTCTTTTCCGCGTTGCCGATTGGTTGGTTGGTTGATCGAGTCGAATCGAATCGGTAAGATCGAGAGAGTAAATAATGAAAAGCGATTTTGTGACAGTTCGTCGTATATGTAGAGAAAATTAAAAACGTAACTAAAGTAAAGTCACGTGACAGGAAAGAGTAGAAAAACAACACGTAAAAATAACGTGACTGTAATTTATATTATATATAACATTAAATAATACATATAATTTATTATATATTTATAATATTATACTTTTTATATTGTATTATATGTATTATATACATACTACAGAGTAATGTAACTGACCTCCGCCGCGCGACTTTGGCGGAGTCACTGACCTCGGCCGCGCGGCCTTGGCGAGGTCACTGACCTCGGCCGCGCGGCCTTGGCGGGGCACTGACCTCGGCCGCGCGGCCTTGGTGGGGGCGGGGTCACTGACCGCAGTCGCGCGACCGCGGCGGGGTCAATGACTTCGGTCACGTGATTACGGTATATATATATACATATATGCGTATGTGTGTGTATTACATATAGATATAGAATATTACATATAATATATATAATATTCTCTTTTTTACCCTTTTCCACTTCTCTCTCTATTTTTTGAATTTGATTTTCATGCGTTATTTCTGACATATACTTATTTGTTACGTGACTTTAGTCACGCGTGTTGTTTTTTCATTCTTCTTTCTTTCTTTTATTTTTTGAGTTTGATTTTCATGCGTTATTTTTGACATCTTTCGTATTTCATCTGCTTATTGCTATGTATATTTAAACACACGTCGATCTTTTTGTCTGTCTAGGCGGACACGGAACCGATCTACTGGTCCTGGGTCAGAGCGATTGCGGCCGAACTAGTCCGGCAAACGCCGTTTCGCGCTCAGCGATGCTTGAACTTCCTGGAGATATTGACCACTTGCCCGAGAGGCCCGATTCCGCTACCGGACAGCCCGACGGAAACTAGAAGACGGTCCCGCAGCGAGCTACGCTGCTGGCCGAGCGACTCGCCGATCGAGAAGACGACAATGAACCCGTCGGTGATACTCGACGAGTCCAGGAGAAGAGCGAGAAGTGAGTTACGGGGTTGGTCCAGTAGCAACTCGAGCGACGAAGATCTCTTGGGAGAATTCCGAAGTATACCCGCTATAATCAGCACCAAGGACCAACCGGTCAGTAGAGCGTGGGGTTGCAGCGAAAGCAGCGAGGGTAGTGATGATAGTCTTCCTTGGGGTGGCGTGTGTCGATCCAGCGTAGACTGCGTGGAATCCACCGTTACTTTATCGGAACCGGAAACGAGGGAACAGAGGATACAGAGGTACAAGGAGACGCGCAGACGTGAGAACGAGGCGAGAAGTCGACGGGTTCTCGAAGAGGACGCCAGGCGACGGAAAGCGAAAGCCGAAGAAAACAATAACAATCTACCGAAGATCTACAGTAGAACAAGGAGCAGGATTAACGCGACCAACGATAACGATGACCTGCGTCCAACAACGCGCTCGTCCAAGAAGGATGTGATCACGTCAATCGACGCAATAACGCGAAACTCGATAATCGACCGATTGCCTCCCGTCAAACCGAGCGACTCCAACACCGTGAGATTTACTGAGGATGTTCATCGAAACGAGGACGACAAACGAAACAACAACAGTCCGAAAAATGGAAACGGCAGTTCCGGAATACTCCGATCGGACACCAACGAGAGGAGAAGCAGAGCCAGAGAGAGAAGAATCTTTCGCGACAGAGGACAGGACAAATTGTCGCACCAACATCAACAATTGACCGGTATCACTATCGCGAATGTGGAAACTCTTCGGGAACGAAAAGAGCGTTTGGCTCTTCTCAGTTCCAGGATTCCTGTTTCCCGTCAATTGTCGTCCCAATCGTCTTCAAGATACGTAGACTGTCCGACGTTAATTTCCCCGAAATCACCGAGCTCTCCGGCGGTCTTGAAGGAACCACCTTGCGAGGAAGTAGTTGCTAAACTGCTCGAACGATGCCAGAGAGTTGATCACTACGTGCCAGTGCGTGAGAAACTCACTCTGTTTGAATCCCTCTCGAGGTTAGGCGGTCGGTTGGCCAGAAGCACGGAGGATCTTGGTCGCACGTCTTCCAAACCAAGTCCCAGAGGGAAGCAGCGTGCCAGGTCTCTTCATGATCTCAATCGAGGAGCAAGAACGGTACCCGTTAGGGAAATGTGTCGGTTCTTCGAAGGCGATTTGGAACAGGACGTCAGTCAAAGAACGATGTCTCTTGTCAAAACGAGATTTAGCGAACCAACGAAGAGCTTGTGGAAAGAATCGAGTACCAAACACGACGCAATTTCTAGCAACGCTTCAGCGCGGCGAAAACATTATCTGAAATAATCGACTTGACCATGTAAATCGATAATCTTCCAGGAGATGTTTAGACTTCGCGAACGAAAGTCTCTCAACTTGTGATTATTTATTTTTGCTGAGAGCAAAAGAAATAGAAAGAGCTCGATGATGAAGGTTTATTTATTATATACATTGAAATTCTGAGATTATGAAAGCGCGGAATATTTTTTGCACGATTTAATTATTATTATAATTCTTCCCGAACCTTTTCAAAACGAAATTAAATTGTAAGAACCTTTTTTTTTTGTTACTGCTAACGCGCACATGATTGATAGATCAGTGAAAATAAAAAATATTTATATACTCGAACTGTCAAGGTGAGGCGAATTGGCCGTAGAATTTGCGCGAGAGTTTCTCAGTCACGATGACGATTTGTTTCTCGACGTTGCGCGCGAATCGCTAACACGATCGAGTCGCGCTTATCAAGCGCGTTCGAGATTAGAGAATCGATTCTATTGATCGTTTTCGCGGGCGACGATTGTCACACTTGCGCCGAGAGAAAGTCGCGTGTACGTGGACTTTTTTCACGCTCGAGGCTCCAAACTGTGCTCGATTCTCTCGATTGCCGATTGTCGCGATTAAATCGAGGAAAGGAAAGAATTATTTTATACAACATATCTTACGAAAGTGAGAATAAAGAAAACTATAGCACAGCGAGGAGAGCACGCGATTGCAACAGACATTTTCCACCTTTGAATTAGATTTCACCTTTATTCGTTACGCGAATGTCGTTTCGGATTTGTAGACAATCGCGTCTGCTCGTATTTCAAAATACAAAGTGTAATGTTTATCGCGCACGATTGTGCGTATCAGCGAGATCGAGCGTGGCCGATCGTGACACGAAGAGAATGAGAGAAAGAAAAGCCACAAGTGAGAAGGAAAGAGAAAGAGAGAGCCGGGCAAAGAGAGAGAAAGAGAGAGAGAGAGAGGGGGGAGGGGGAGGGGAAATCGGAGAAACCGGTAATTTACGTTCACCGAGCGATTGCCGCAACGTTGAACACCTGTATGTATACAAACTGTACGTGAGTCGATCGGCGAGCTCATTTTTTTCGATTAGCCTGAATTCGATCATCCGGATTTTAATCAGGCAACAGCTCCAGATCGTTAAGTATCCAAAGAGATGAGAACGATAAAAGAATGCTCGCGGCGCGTTTTCCCGATTGCGACAAACTCATTTTGTACCTGAAATCGTTGGATTGTTTTTTTCTTATTATTATTTTTTTTTTTTAGACCGTATCGATGTTATAGTTTAATGTCTGTTACATATTTGTCGTTGTAAATAAGTGTCTAATTAACGATTTTTATATGGGATATATGTATATATACATATATATTTATAAATATATATATATATATATATATATATATATATATGTATAGATATATTTATGTATATCGTATATTGTGTCTTTTGTGTTGAGTGTGCTGTANATATATATATATATATATATATATATATATATATATGTATAGATATATTTATGTATATCGTATATTGTGTCTTTTGTGTTGAGTGTGCTGTAATATTTGCCATTATTTGGGACGGCGAGTTGCCCTGAATTCGGACATTTGGGACTTTCTGTTTCGAAAGCCAGGCCGCGAACCGCTACAGCCGACTTCCGCTTATTTCGAATAGAAACGACAATTTCCGCTCGTACGATAATTCCCCTCGCTCTCTCGTTCGTCTGATAACATGATAACACACACGCGTCTCGAAATTATACAATGTAGTTCTCTGCTCTCTTTGTCGAGACGTTTCCCGCTCGAACAGCGTCGTTGTTTATTTTTGTAATCGCGTTATATTCGTTGTAATACTCAGCGATTTTCTTCTTGCGTTACATGTACATATATAATCGTGAGCGTAAAAAAAAACAAGAAAAACAAAAAAAAGTAAAACAGAATAGAAAAAAGAATCGTATCGTTACAAATATGTCGTGAAAAAAAAATCTCAACTTATGACAGAACGATCGAGAATCTATGTGTTTCTTAATTATTCGCATATAATAGAGACTGTTGTTGTTAGAAAGTGTTCTGGAAAACTCAATTAAATTTTTCGCTCGTCATCGGCAATTCATTTTTCTTCAACCGTCGTCAGAACAAAGCGTTGACAATTTGTGATAATAGTGATTTACATTGTTATTATTATGTGTTTCAAGTTGTATTATACATGTTTGTTAAATTTGTTACATATCGCTACATGTAACGTGTTATATGTATTTAATTTATTTAACTGATTATTGTCTTCTTTGTATTGTCTAAATTTCTAAAGAGAATTCCAGAATACTGTCAAGAGAGGTTCCGATCGCCGAAAGTCGTCTGCAGCCAACGACCGTCTGCAGGGTGATTCGCAAAACATGATACACCGCGTTGCTTTTGTATAATTTATTTTGCGACAAACACGAACGACATGAACAGCGTCATTGATCGTCATCACCCGGTACGAGAGGTTGGTCGCCAAAGAGGTCTTCTAGTCCCTCGTCGGTTTAATTCCGAAAGGTTTAATTTTTTTTCCCATATGCGTAACTACCCCCGTAAACGATGTATGTACTCTGATATATATATATATATATATATATATATATATTCGCTCCCCTCCCACGAATATATATTTGTCAAACGGCACGCATCGCGTGCCGTTTCGCGGCGCAATTTCGTGGCGAAAGCCGCGCGTCTTTGTATTTATCTTTGTTGTAATAAAAAGGGACGAATAATGGCCGTTACATAAAAGTGATCGTCGTTAGAAAGCCGGGGCGCGGGCTTGACGGCCATCGCGCGCCGGCATTCTCTCTCGTTCCGTTTATTCTCTCTCCTATGGTTATTTGCGCACACATATCCTTTTTGCATTCATATTCGCGCCCACGCGAATTCACCGATTTCCCTTCTCTTCTTGTTTCTAGCGGTGCATTCCGATTCTGTGAATAACTTGCGAAATCACGGGAATAATAAATTTCGCGTATGGCGCCGAAACAAATGTCACGCGAGCGCGCGATTTCTGAAAAAAAAATCATTTAAAAGCGAGCGTTTTTTTTTTCAATTTTGGGAAAGAGCGTGTAAACACGCGCTGTGATTTTTTTTTCACGCTCGTTTGACGTTTTCATTTTCTCGAATAGCGACGTGTGTTTCATAATTTGATTCCCCGAGTTCGCATCCGAGTTTCCTTTCTGCGAGTGGCTCGAGTTTGTTCGTGAAAACCTGCTGCTAATTATCCAGTTTTCGCAAGCGATTGCGCGTGGTTCTATACACACGTTTCTCACATACGCGAGCAATATCTCTAGTGTTTTCCAGATGAAACGTCAGAAATTTTCACGAGTCGCGATTGTTGTTTGTACACACGTGAGTTTCTGAGAAAGTATCCGGCGCGCAGAGAGTCTCAGTTTTTCAGAGAAAACGAAACCTGCCGAAGCGAAATATCGAGCGGAGAAATAAAGAGCAACTCTTTTTTTTTTTTTTAATACAAATACGCCTTTTTAGTTATTTTTTTTTTTATCGAAACCGGAAGTAACAATTTGAGATCTCGGTGTCTGCCGGGCGATGCTTCTTTCAGAGTTTGCGCGCGTTGGCTAGCGTGTGTGTATTTAAGATCGACGTTTACATAATCGGCCATCGATGCGCACTATCCTGATGTTTGTTCATTTGGTTATTTACGCACGCGAACTCGCTCGCGCGCGCGTTTATATCGCCGCCGCCCACTTGTAGTACACGCGCATTACTTTGTAATTTTCGTTTCTGCGCGTTCGCGTAAAAGCGGCAGTTATCAGTCCGGGAAGAAAACCAACTGGTGGTGAGACTTGCTTCGATGTGTGATCCACTTTGCGACTTTTACGAGAACGAAATTGCTACGTGCGTGCTCGTTAGAATCGATTTGCCTTCGGAAATTCTCACATGCGGTCGGTTAATGTAAATAAAAGCAAAGGTTTCTCCGTTTCTTTTTCTTTTTCCTGCTTCCTAACGAATAAATTTTCAATCCGAAAGAACAAAAAAATTTATAATTCTTTCGATTCCGCCACATCGGAGACTTTCGCTCGTTATACGCCTGTCGAAGGCGGTTGAATCAAGATATACGCGAAATTTCGGCACGAAAATAATCCTCATGAAAATTCATCGAGACCGTCGTTCCGATGATTGTGCTTACAAAGGAAAGGAAACCTGTCCGTGCGAGAGATAAATCAATTTCTGGGTTTTTAATAGCAAATCCACGGAATGGCGGAAGAGAAATGTATAAATATACAGGGTGTCTCAGAATTGGTGTGACATATTTTGTAGACAGGTAGAAAGAATAAAACTGAGTCAAAAAATCCTATACCATTTTGCTAGATTCGTAATAGTTACCGAGATATTAATTAACAAAGATCCGCGAATGAGCGTGCATCGGGCTGTCTTACGCGCATACCTATTTACTGATCTTTGTTAATTAATATCTCGGTAACCATTGCGAATCTAGCAAAACGGTGTAGGACTTTTTGATTCAGTTTTACTTCTTCTATTTGTTCACGAGAGATGTTACACCAATTCTGGAACACCCTGTATATATGAGTGCGTATCTATATATGTACACCTCTTTCTTGGATTCGCAATCTTTTGATAATCGAGAAAAGAAACGTGATTTTAAATCGCCACCGCTGGTATATTCGAGAAATTGGCAGCGGTAGTAGTAAAATACAGGAAGACAACGGACTCGATCTCATCCAGACGTGTTATCACGACGACGACGACGACAAAAAGCGACGATCTACAGCCGAAGCAAAGTCCGCGCGCGGTGCTGCGTTCATTTTTATAATGTAACGTATTTATTATAATCCATACGTGTGCTGCGCAGTTACGCGCACGTTGGAATCTGTACGTAATACTTAGGTGCGCACACAGAAATCATGCACGCACGCACGCACGCACACACACACATACTTGCGCTACATCGTAATTCGTTTCCAGCATGTCGCGTCGCCGTCGCTTATTTGGAGCGCTTTAATGGGCAGCCGCAGCGACGATATTCAGCTCATTAATTCGAGCACGCTTTTGAGCATGCCTGACACAATCATGCGCGAAATTAGCGCATAGTGCAGGAACAGAGAAAAAGAGAGAAAAAAAAAGAGATAGTAGAACGCAGAGTATGTAGGTATATATACCGTGCCCCTCTCGTCATTTCGCGAGGCGGATTTGATTTATCGCCGACTACATCCAGCGCGCGCGAGGAAACGAAAGGCAGATCGCTATCGACATAAGAAACGAAAGGTTCTTTTGCGAAGAATGAAAAATAACATGATCGCGAATATACGCGCGTGTTAACGAAAGGTCAACACGCGCGTCGCGCGGTTTTTCAAGTTCGTTCTTCGGGGAGGTGGTGATATCAGCGTGTCTCGCGAGCGCGAGATTGCCAGCTGAACATTTAAATGTCGGCAATACCTGTGTGCGTTTCGATCCTCTTCGTCGTCGTCGTTGTCGTCGAGAAGAGATCAATCGCGATGACGCGCGGCTAAAGATCAACTCAAATAACATCCACGTGGAATAGCAGAATGAGAAAGAGAACAGAACAGAGAGAGCTCTTTATATTTAGCGCACAATACGTGTGCGAATTGATTTGTATAAAAAATAAAACGCTCTCCGATCAAGATGGACGCTTCTGAGCGCATTTGTCGAGCGCATTTCTTCTCGCGTCGAGAGTGACGTCGTTGAGTGACAGAGTACGGTTCGCGTACGGTTTTTCGCGCGCGTAACGAGCAGAACGGTCTCGGCATTATTATCGGGATAAGGAACCGTTTTTTTTTTTTTTTAGATGCGAATCTAAAGGAAAGACGACGTACGCAAGCGCTAGTTGCGTGTGTGAGAAAATACTCGCTCAACGGTATTGAATAATCTGTAAATTGATAAGTGGAACGACAACTGAGTTGAGGTTTACCCTCGAATTTGTGAAAGAATTATACAGTTATACAATAAATCACACCTTGTCGAAGTATGTAGCCGAACATCATGCGTGTGCATGGGTTTGCTCCGTTCGGTTTTATGTTCGACAAGCCAAAGAAACGCGGGTAATCGAGCGAGTGGCCTTGATAGCCACTGGTACTGGCCATGGTAAGCGGCGGTTCGAGGAGAAACATGCACGCGCACGGCGAATATTGCGACGTTCGATCGACCGAGCCTGTCGATCAATCGCCGGAACTGGCTAATCTAAAACTAGATCGTCTCTCTCTCTCTCTCTTGCGTTGCAAAGGAAGTAACTCGATTGTCGTCTTCGGAGCGCGCGCATATATAATCAGAAGTGATTTTTTTTTTTTTTTTCAATAAACTCTGTTGAAACTGAAAAAAATTAATTTGAAAAAAGCAAAAGGTGACAATAAGCGGAACAGAGAAGAAACAAACAACTTGTGCTACGTGTCGATGCGTTGATTACAATTTACAAAAATCGCGTCCGGAGAAAGTAATGTTACTTCTTTATAACTTTCTGAAAAAGAGAGATGAAATTATCACACATCTTTCCAATTAGCTTACAGAGAAAAAATAATAATATAGATAATCGGTCGTGTTATCTCTCGCGTGTACTACATATCCTTGACATACGTATCTGTAAAGTTTGCTATTGAAATTGCGACTGAATATACGACAAACAAACATTACATATGCATTATTTCATATGTAAAGTAAACGAGCAAAGCCGTTTATACTTCCTCGGCTTTTGCGAATCGGATCTTCTTTCGACTCGCGACTATACTCACGACATCTGACGTTGCGCGCTTCGATATCTCGATCTGTGCAACAATTTAGGAACTAGCACGTTCTGCCATCTATACTAGAATCTGATATATTTTATTCCAAAACTCACCTTTTTTTTTAAACAAAACTTTATATTGCATTTATGTTCCGTATACATTAAAAATTAATTATGAAAAAAAAAAGATTTGCTAGAAACTAGCTACTATATAGTCAGGAAAGACAGAAATTTCAACAGATTTTACAATTGTTCTTGCTGGTTATATAACAGCAAAACTTTGTTTTTTTTTTATACATATTCAAACAATTGTATTTTTTTTTAAATGTGCGATTTATAGATTGCAAACACACGCGCTATAAATGTTCTGATCGTAAATAAAAAACAATAAAATAAAAAAGCGTATAGAATAATTGTGAAACAACTAAATCACCAAATCATTGTATCAACAACCGGAAGATATAAATATTATATATACACAAAATAGTAATAATATCACATGTGTATATTATTGAACGTGTAATAAGTCGACGAAGTTCGTACAAACTTCGCGCACATTGCAGACGAGCGGAAATCACAATAGACCATTCAAAAAGTCTGCCCTAAAAACATGAGTATAGAGCGGGACCTCTATTATCATAGATTAGCCAACTACTACTCTAGTCTCAATGGGCGAGAAGTGAGATTAACATGACAATGCGATCTCATCGGTTTTCTAACTAACGTTTAATAAAAGAAGGAGAGATTTTAATAATAATCTACGATAGCGATGAAGAGAGATGCGTGATACTATTGAAAAAGATGAATGACAACTGAGTTACTAAGTTTTGAACCGACACTCAGACAGTAGAAGCGTTCAGGTTAACTTTGTCGACGTCAACGACGTTCTTTCAGTTTGTGACGAGACATCTTTCGGTGCAGTTCGCGCGCGACCATCGTGCACATCATCGAACAAAGTCGTCCCCGCACGCACACGAAGCCCGACATTATCATCCGGACCGTCAGTGAGTAAGAAAAAGGAAGATACAACAAGATAGAGAAACATGAACGAGGAAGATCTTCAGCTGGCCAGGGCGATAGCCGATATGGATTTAAACTCTAAAGAAAAGAAAACCACGGTGTCGAGAGTGCACGACAAACTTCAGACTTTCAAGTAAGAGATATTATCTTTTATGTACCTTTGTAAAATATTTATTATCACATAAAATTTATAAGTCGCAAGTTATTTACATAAATATTTAAGTATTTTTTTTATACCCGTGCAATTTGCTCATAAAATTAATAATTTTTGTCTGTAAATAGTTCGTTCAATAACGCGAAATAATCATCATGCTCTTCTCCTCTCTCTCTCTCTTTCTCTCTCTTACTCCGTTCCTCTCTTCATGTCACTGACATTATTATTTTATGTAATACTTGTTTATGAAAGATTTACGATGCTTTGCGACAGCGCAAACGCGCGATCCATGTGAATCTCGAATAAATCGCGCGCACACATTCGAAACTTGATTAATTAATTAAAATATTAGAACAAATACTGTGTAAATACAATTATGAAATTAACACAGCTCGATATAAAATGTTATAGGCTATATTTTTTGTACAGTTACCTTCCGATTAATCAAAGTTACAAATTTAAACAACAAAACAGGTTTTCTAAATATCAAAGATCAATATATACTGTATCGAGAAACTTTTTTAAGGAAATAAGATATTTAACTATTTTCAACGATTGTGCAAGCAACCGTGTCTTGCCACGTTCGTGAGCAACAACAAAAAAAAATTATATAAAAGGTGATTTGTGTCAAGGCTACAAATGACCTTACATTCGCTTCTACCGTTTTCTTTTGAAGTTGTAATATGCACACGCTAATCGTCGCACACACACGGAAGAGCAGAGCTGTGTGTGTGCGTGCAATCCTAAAAAAAAAATTATTAATTATATATTATAATGTTGCATAAACATATTTATCTTGACAAGTATTGATACAACCAGTCGGTCAGTTGTGTTGGCGAATTTTAACAATGTCTTTTTCTCTTGAAGCAACGAGTTCGAGTTAACAGTCGATCAGGCCGAAATGGTGGAGCCGCGAAGGTAACACAGTTCTTTTTTTTTACAGTCATCTGGCTGTATAAAGTTGTACCAAACTGCCATCTAGTGTAACCCGCATGAATGTTTGTCTTTGCCTGTTGAACAATGTTGTTTTGTTGGTATAGTCGTTTTCTTGTAGAAATACGTATCGTGACTGCGCTTCTTTGTGTAGTATCTAATTTAAATAATTTTGCACAATACCCTACCCTCTCTAGATGCTACAAAGATCTTTCTTTTTATTTGGATAGACGGAATTGTATACAGGTTCTTCTTTCTTTTATATAGATATATATGTTTCGCTTATATGTTCGTACATGTATATATGTTTATGTATACATTTCGTCTCGATACTTTGTGTGAAGCTATTGGGAATCTTACACGCTTTCTGTGTAATGATATGCACATTTTATTGATATTGCATTATGGTTTGTCTTGACGTGGCACGAAAAAAGTGTATATGTGATGACGTTCTGTGTGTGTGTATTGAAAATTATTTTCAATTAAATATAAAAATTGTCTAGTGTGTCCAAATCATCATCTATATCCACTACGTATTATCTCCAAAAATAAATAAGAAAAAGTAATACAGAGAATGATATAATAACAGAAAGTAATGTTTTTTCTATACAAATAAACAAAATGCGCGCGCGCGCGCTGAATTTCTCTTTCTCGTCCTTTTTTATATTGTGTCCTTGATTTTGTCTACTGATGTTGACTAATCATTATTTTATCGTAAAATTTTCTTACCTCGGTATATCAATCACAATTATCATATTTCTTATTCTTTTAAACATATTTTCTATGTTTTTTTTTTAAATATCGCGTAAAAAGTTTTTTTTGTATCTTTTGAATGTTCTAGAAAAAAAAATCTCTATTCTCTATTATAGTGTGTTCTACTTTGCAAGTAAAAGTACCGGATGAATATTCTACACGAGACAGCGGCATAACAGCAGTTGATATTGCGCAATATCACATGACTGCACAATTAGATGACATAAAAAAATATCGCTCTTTTTAAGCAACATTACAATGATAATGACCGCATCGTGAGGAGATTTCTGAGCTCCACTAATTTTGGATTTCTATCACATTTTTGTGTTACTATTAAGAAAGAGAAAAAGAGGATTCTCTATATTTCTTCTCTCTCTCTTTCTTCAATCTTATATTTACTCTCACTCACAATTGGTAAAAATATATCACACTTCACGCGACGAAACAATCTCCGCGTTATCTTGCGATCAATTTTCGAAATTGATGGCTACAACATTGTTTAATCACTCCACATTTCACGAACAACGCGATTCGTCTTTCCTCGTCGGTGAGACTGAGTTATCATGGAGCTTTCTCTTATCGTGATAATTTTTTTCTCTTCTCTCTCATGTTTCTGACGATTCACCGTATTTATCGGCAAATGTCTATTCCTGTGTATTTATTTTATTCAAAAAAATTGTGTTTGTCAAAAAAAAAAAAAAAGAGAAAAGAGCAAAAGCAGTTATCTGACAATTGTTTGAAATTTTTAATGTATGATATTTGTTTTACAAATTTCTTTAGATAAGTGATATAAAGTAGTTGCTTTAGAGAGTTCAAAAACTAGGCGACTTTCTTTCTTACATCATAGAAAAACCTTGTATATGTACTCATTTATCTAGCAGTCTCTTTATTAGAGTTAACGAAATCACTTCATATCTCATAATTTTGTGATTGCTGCTATTTAATATAAATAAACTTATTATAAGATATACTTTAAATTTATTACAAAACCTTTTAAACTTACTACAAAACATAAAATTTTACCCAAGAATAGATAAAAAGTATTTCTTTTAATTTTATAAAAATTATTGCTAAATTCTATAGTAAAGTTTATAATAACTTGCTGCAAATATTATTAATCTATATAATTATGTATATGATAAATTAAAATTAGCACTAAGAAGAGGAATTTTCAATAATCTTTATCATTTTTTATTGTAAAACGAATTAACAAAATCGAGAAAAAAAATTATCAAAAAGATTGCACTGCCCGGGAATCGAACCCGGGTCGCAAGAATGGGAATCTTGCATGATGCCACTACACCAGCAGTGCTTCTGATAACAGCGCCGTTACTGTAGAGTGTATATCGTAAACGTACAAAAAATTAAAAAAAAATAATTTATTATAGTTTGTATGAAACTAAATTTTTTATCTTTATGTTAACACACCCGTATGGACCACAATATCAGTTCATAATTTTTTAATATTGCTTTATAGTATTTAATATGTAAAACAGGCTATTATTTATTATATATTTATAGTAATAAAAATAATTTTATAACATAAAAATGTTTGTTACTTTCCCATAAATGTACACTTGAATTATCTCGAAAAAAAAATTAATAAAAAGTAAAAAATAAACTCGTGCGATGGCCGGGAATCGAACCCGGATCAACTGCTTGGAAGGCAACTATGCTGACCATTACACCACCATCGCACATGTTAGTCCAGAGACTTAATAATAAAGAACAATTTCTCATTATACATATATGTATACATGTATACATATATACATATTTATAAAAATAATATATTTATATAATATTTATAAAATATTTATACAATGTTATAAATTATTGATTTAATTGCTACATTTTGTAAAAAAACTCGAATTTTGTTGTCAAAAATAATCGTAAAAAACGCAGTATGTTTTTCTGAAGAAAGGAAACATGTATATTTATTAGACATAAATATTGACGCGATATGTTGAAACGTCTTCTGTAATGTAAATTTTGACACTAAAAATATTTGAAAAAATGGCATTGTGTTTCTTATCTTTCATCAAGCTACATGTTTATGACTAGTCGAGAATGTTATTCTTGAAAGAGATATACTTGAATTGCTAAAAGTTAGCATTAGCACAAGCAAAAAGTACAGTTAGTTACTACATGTTAGTCATGCAATATAAAACGCTTATATTTATAATGTCATCTATCTATCAATTATTCAAAAATTTCATTATATGCCATTTAGCAGACATACAAGTGATAGCACAGTATACTATCTTTCTAGAAAAAAGTTATTTTTTTACTTAAAAAGTGAAAAAAGTCCAAACAAATCGGTTCAGTGTAAAACCGTGTTCACTTATCTATTTAATGAGCTTTGCTCTCACAATCAGTCAAATGATTTTTATAGTTCGTTCGCCTTAGGGTCATTATAACTTTCACCAGCTGGAAATGGAGCAGAATTAAAGCGGAAACTTCTGATATGATTGCAAATTTCAAACAATAAATAGTTTTATAGTTTGCCGCAAATGTGAACAATTTTATGTAAACTTTAGAGAAATTAATAGTCGCGAAGAAGAATAATAGAAATTAATAGTGGAAGAACAAATAAATTCTTATTGTCATATAATACAAAATTAATATATTAATCAATAAAAAATTATAGACAAATAATTAATTAAGAAGAACAATATAATATACATTTTGTTAGATAAACTTTTCTAAATGTTTTTTTTTAAAGCTTCTATATTTTTCTGAATCTAAAACTCTAAAAAAAAAAATTATATAATTTAATTTTCTTTTTGTTTTTGTTTAAATATTTTCTATCTCTTTTTAAGTTTGGCATGCGGTGCTGTGTTACACATTTGTTGATATAAATATAATGTTATTTTTATATATATGTCGACTATTTCTGTTATTTCTATATCCCTGAATTTTTTTGTAAATGTATCGTGATTTCTTTGAACTTCTGACTTTTTCATTTCTTCAGTATATTATTTACGCGTGATGATAAGACGTTCCGGTGAGAGGTGAGGAAAGAAGCGAGTTAGAAAGCCCTAACTGCCTCTCGACTGGCAACAGCCGGTAAAATCGTGTCTCGCAATCAGTGAACCTTCAGCGGTCGTCGATTGCGGTTGTTGTGCGCGCCAGTGGATATTACTACGTGCTACCTCGAGACCTCATTTTATCGGGTTTCCATTAATAACGAACAGTATATTAGACCAGTTTTATCCGCATAATAAAATCTTTTTACTTTTTAAAATGGTAAAAAAATTAATTTCAAAATTTGAGCATATAATACACATAACTGTTTTCCGGAGTTTAAACTCGAGGTGAAATAAAATTATTTTTATTCTATAATGTGTTTGTGAGATATAATATTTTACATAATAACTACATATATGCAGTGTCAAACCTCGTTTGAGAGAATACGTAAATGATATATACAAAAGTTATGTAAATAATCTACATACAAGTGTTAAAATTTGTGAAACTTTTCTCGTAAAGATTGCATGTGTGTGTTAATGAACACACACACTCTATTTGTCGATTTAGCAAATTAACAAATCTGTAAAAAAAATTAGTTACGTGTGTATATATATTATATTACAAAGAGCTTTCAGAGTAGACGTAGCTTTGGTGATAAACCAGATAAGATATGTTTTTGAAGAGTGAAATTCACTATCGGTCATTCCGTCGCAATTGACAAGTGAAATTTTCCTCAGCAAGGAAGTAGGTCGCAAACACATGTTGATACTCGAAACAAGAACGAAGCTCGCGAGACGTTCTCTTGACATACTTAACTTGCAACTTCAACGAAATCAAACTCTTTAAGGTGGACAATAGTTTAAAGTCAAGTAAATCCAAACCGATCATTACTGAAGTTCATTGTGCGCGTAATGTGCACCACGTACACGTTTGTAATTACAAGTTACATATATCCTAAAACATATTATTTGCATTTCTCATAGCGAGAAGCAAAGGAAAGACATTATCGTTGTGCGAATAATTATTAAGAATTATGCTACCAGTCGAACAGACTCGCTATTTTCTTTGCCGCGTGTACAAGCTCCGAGTTTAACCATCGCGAAAGGAGGTCTTTGGGTGTCAGGAGCAATTACTGTTGCGAAAAAAAGAAAGCGTGTATAGTTCGTTGCGTGTTCGAAAGTAGCGCGGGAAGCACGTAAGGTCATAGCCAGCTAATCGATGCTGAAATCGATGTGCTCGAAATTAATTGCAACATCCAAAAGCAACGTGATATGTGCAAATATGTGGTGAAAAAATAGTTGTAATTAAAAGTGTTTGCTTATGCGAAGACTATCATTACGCAAAAGAAACGTAATACAGTGCCGTTACTTTGAGCGTGTCGCTATGCGGAAATATAAAATCGTGTTCTAGTCGAAGACGAAGTGGAAAATTCAGCGTGTGTGAAAAATATTAAAAAAGATAATGTTTTATTGAATAAGACATGGTGAAAGAAAAGCCACGTAGACGAAGCGTAAGCGAAGTGCTCGACTGGAGATGCCTAGCCGGATGCAAGAGCGTTATTGCTGGTTGTGAGAACGATGATGAAGTACTTTTTCGGGAAGATTCGGTACAACCAGAGACTCGCAGACGAAAACGATCTGGCACTTGGCCGTGAGTAGAATTAATTAGTACTTTGCAGAAAATACATACAACGGAGATACAAACTCGACAATGATTTGAAAAAAATATCGAAACAAGTAAATCTAAGTAATTTGATCTACTGATTTTTTGTTATATCTTTTTGTATTATATTTTTTATTTATTTGTTAAATATTGTTTAAAAAAAAAAAAACTACGCACATTAACAAGTTTGTGCAACATGGCAATTTAAGAAAAGAGAAATCTAAAAATTTAATTCTAATAACTTAAATATATTGAAACAGCACTTGAATATATTATACGTTTTTTTATCGTTTTTAAAATAGCATTGAATATGTAAAATTTTAGTAATATACTAAACCTAACGTCAGCAAAATGTGGTTACAAAATAGATTGGCACCGTTTAACATCTCATTTTAGATTTCAAAATCCTGTACGATTTATTTTGCTGCGTTATACTCATAAACGTTAATAACAACCGTGTCTCTTTTTCTTTTAATAAACTAATTAAAATTAAATTACTTTTAACAAAGTGTTTAGTTAGCAATATTATAAGAGCAGCTCCTTCAACTCCGGTATGGTCTAGTGGCTAGGATACCTGGCTCTCACCCAGGAGGCTCGGGTTCGATTCCCGGTACCGGAAGTTTCTTTTTTTTTCTATAGAAACAATTTTTAGCTGTATTTTATGAGCTACAAACTCAAGATTCATTTTAAGAGCAGGCTATTCAAGATATCCGGTATGGTCTAGTGGCTAGGATACCTGGCTCTCACCCAGGAGGCTCGGGTTCGATTCCCGGTACCGGAAGATTTTTTTTTCTCTACAAAAGAAATATTTTGACTTTATTTGTAAACTACATACTTAAGATTTATTATAAGAGCGAGACAATTGAAATGTCCGGTATGGTCTAGTGGCTAGGATACCTGGCTTTCACCCAGGAGGCTCGGGTTCGATTCCCGGTACCGGAAAAAAAATTTTTTTTTACAAAAGAAAAATTTTGACTTTATTTGTAAATTATATACTCAAGATTTATTATAAGAGCGAGACAATTGAAATGTCCGATATGATCTAGTGGCTAGGATACCTGGCTCTCACTCAGGAGGCTCGGATTTGATTCCCGGTACCGGAAAAAAATTTTTTCTTTTATAAAATAAAAACTGTTTGCTTTATTTCTGAACAACAAACTCAAGATATGTTATAAGAGTAAGCCATTCAAGATATCCGGTATGGTCTAGTGGCTAGGATACCTGGCTTTCACCCAGGAGGCTCGGGTTCGATTCCCGGTACCGGAATGATTTTTTTTTTTTTATTAATTATAAAAGTTTTTTAGTTAGAGAGAAAAACAAATTTTCTTTATTTTTTGTGATTTTTTGTTATCTTTATTTTAAAGTTGTATTTTAAATTATGAATATGAATCATAACTTCAGTATAGTTCACAGAAGACAAAAACGCAAGATCCGGTATGGTCTAGTGGCTAGGATACCTGGCTTTCACCCAGGAGGCTCGGGTTCGATTCCCGGTACCGGAATTTATTTTTTTTTTTTTTTATAGTTATGAATTCTTTGCTTGAAAGATGTACAGAAAAGCATCTCTTTCAAGTAATCCGGTATGGTCTAGTGGCTAGGATACCTGGCTCTCACCCAGGAGGCTCGGGTTCGATTCCCGGTACCGGAATAAATTTTTTTTTTTATTCATTATAAAACCGCTTTTTATAGGTTTTTATTTTTTAGTTATTATTGTTTAAAAATATTAAAGTGCAATATTCTTGTATAAAAAAAATTGTGTGTGTATATACATGTATACATATTTCTGATGTACTAAAAACTAAGTATTATTAGTTTATTATTAAAGTTATACTTCGCATAACATTATTTTATTAATTATTGCAAAATTGCATTAAGTATTACGTACATGTTTACTAAGCCAATAATTTCATAAATGAAGTGGAATCATGTTTGATTCCACAGACTCGTATAACGCGTAAATATGTAATAGATATCTCAATGATAACATGTACAACAAAGTTTGCTGGTCATCAGTAATATTATTTCAAGATAAAATTTACTTTTTGATATTATTATAGCTGAATAAGTATAATATGTAACAAGGTTAAATATATTTAGATAAATTAAACTTAATATACAGCTTATAGAAGTAAACTACATAAATTATAATAGTAAATACAAAGATAATAATATAGATTTAAATGTTGTGCAAAACTATTTTCAAAATTACTTGATATTTTTTTCTTTTTCATAAATAAAAGTTTCTTAAAATTATATTGTTATTTTGATCTAATTTAGCTGAGTAATCGAGAGATACTGAAAATTCCGTGTAATATACATATAAAATATAGTACAATGAAAACTGAGCAAAATGTGTCGCGTGCTTAGAATTGATTACTGAGCCGCGCCTGCGTGCATCGCGTTGGGCGTCGCGACGCTAGCGTTCGTAGCCCACGAGACGTTGTCTTGTACTCGATTACCTCGTGGTATGTCGGTGCCAAAGCGTGTCTTAATCATCGTTTAGTCCACGTTGATTTAAATAGTGAAAGTTTGTTTTCTATCTGCTTTTACAAAGGATTTACGAGACGAAACACGTGTTGTGTGATCGGCGCACATGGACGTGTATGACTTGAGGTATCGTTGCGGATATAAAAATAATCTGTGTTGCTGTCATAATTAATTTTTTGTTTCGGCGATAACGCAACATTCTTATCTCTATTACAAATATAACTGTCATTATTTCTATCAATAATCAACGGCTGTGAGAAATATGAAACAGGGATAACCTTGTGGTAGATTATCAGTGAAATTGCCGAGGCGCGCGTCATATTGTGGTTTGCGTAAGTCTACGTGAGATTACGTATCGATAGTTAACTGCACGAGTGTAGCACCCGGCTCACGCTTAAATCGCGAACGCTGCTGGTGCACTTTTTATTATTCTTTTCTTCGGGAACGAGAACGCGTTCACCTTTCGCTCCACATTCCATCCGATCCGGCTTTTACTCGATGGGCTCCTGTACGACTCATGCGCATGGCGCCTCTCATTGCTCTGTTAAACGGAATTTCAAGAATTCATGCTCGATGCAATCGATTACAGAATCGTGCGGTCTCTTGAGTTTTCTTTTTACGTTTGAAGCCGACGTTTCATCTTTGGAATCACCTTCATTAATATCAAGTTTTGTTAGATAATGAAACTCATCGTCGTGAATGACACAACTCACTTATTATAAACAATGTTCTTTCTCTTTTTTTTTCTCTCTCTCTCTTTCTCTTTCTCTTTGTTATGTGTAATCATTTATTTTTTATTTAATATTATAAAAGTTTATTTGACATTTTAATATTATTGTACATTACCCTCACGTCCCTGCGGGAGCGGAGATAGTTCTATCTCACTTCAATTGAGGAAATGGCAACGTCGCTCTTTCTCATACTAATCATAAAATCGCTCGTTTTCTGTGTTATTTTAATTATAACTGAAAAACTGTACGGCACAGGCGTCTGATTTTTCACACATATTTTCTTTATAGTTTAAAGAAGCTGTAGTAATATTTTTAGCCAAATCTGAAAATTTGAACTCTAGATATTTAGGCGAATGCACGTGATTTCCTCATTCTCCCTATCACTTCTATGTTAAATCATGCGAAATTCGTTTTCGATTTTCTCTAAAACTGTACGGTAAAAAAATCTGAAAAAATTCAGGGGTTCATAGATCAAGTTTTTAAACATTGTGTAAAAGTTTAAAGTAAAACTGAAAATTAGAAAACAATCCAGGGTAATACCTTAAAGAGTAAAGATAGAGAAAATATAGGCATGTTTTATGTCCGTGTGCCTTTTGTCCATTTGTAAATGTAACAAATTTACTCAAAGAAAGCTGTTACATCATCACAGAGCACTCGGGCAATAAAATACTATAACCATGCGATTTCTTCGGGGAGGCATAGTCGGTAGACAAAAATATCCTTGAGTGTACCGATACCAATGTGGCGTGTGTTTCGCCTCGTGAATCCAGCGCCAGAATTATCTCGGTATCGTTTGCACCGCGCGTTCGAACAATTATATACTACCTGCAGCATCGACACAAGTCGAGTCATTACCGACCGTCAGCGAAAGGGAATGTAACATAATTGCCATGTACCTGGAGATCCAGGCGTCATTCCGCGCGCGGACATCTCGTCGTACAGTTGTTGTTGTGAGTGCGTTGTTTAAAATTCAAATCTCATTCAGATAGTATTAATATATAAAATATTTATAAAATATTTAATTTCCAATATCATCTTGTGTATGATATCTTGAAGTTTGAATATTATTGGTGTGCAACTTAGTGCAGTGACTACGAATATTACAACGTTAACGATCGGCTGAGTAAAAAATAATACGACTTCTACACAATCGCGCTATATGATTGCATCGAGAAAAATAAATTGAAAAATAAAATTATCGCTTAAGTTTATTGCACAATCACATAATAAATTTTATGCCAGGTTTCGGACAAAGTTCAAGGCTCGCGGCGGTATACCGCCCACTTATGACCACATGTGACTTGTTCGAAAAAGAAATATCTTTTTATGCAAATATGTTCTCCTTCAACTCTTCTTTCAAGAAAACATTCTCGCACACTGTTCTTTAAAACTATGACGCTAGAATTTATTTAAGTTATTATTGTGTAATCTATTAATTTTTTAAGTACGAGATAAATGTTTTAAAAAAAGCTTTTTTAAAATATGACAATAAATCGATACAAAGATATGTAAGATATGTACGTAGATATTTATAAAAATCACATATCGGTTAATATTTTCTTTTCGCAAAGAGAAAAAAGCTGATTTTAAAATTTTCTCTTCAAAGGTGTATTCTTTTCTATCAAGACATTTTGAGATAAAATCTTGGAAATGAAAAGTGTTTGCTTGAATAAGAAACGAGAGAACATCCATGATTTGATATAATAAGGTTTAGAAATACAATCGCTCTTGTGAAAGCCAACATCGCGTGCTTCGAGATCGTAAAATTACACGATGTTCTTGAACTCTTTTCTTACGATCTATTAATATAGATAACAAGTGACAAATATGAGATGTTCTTTTAATCTCTCGCTACCATGATAGAGAACAAAGTTATTTAAAATGTAATTTTTAACTTTTTTATTTTTGTACATATTTATACATAATATATTACTACATGTACATATACTACTCTTAAGACTACGCCGATTAAAAATTCGCCAAGTTATAGATAACGTTAATTTTAGCAACTGCGATTTCTTCTTACTACACGAATCTTAAAATAAACAATTTTGGCACCACATCGACGTTGTCTCAAGATACTCGCGTGTTGCACGATATTTACACGTGATTGTTAAACTTCATTAACAAAGATTCTTTTGAGTACACTAGCACCCGATAATTTCTAATATCTTATCTACGCCAATTCCTTACGTCATTTTCTCTACGTGTTGCAGTGAAGTAATATAAAGTCAGTACGTTATTGACAGTTGTGACTTCGAGATATTCTGTGCAAAGTGTTAGTAAATATATTTTCTCGTTAAGAAGTGCTTTGTGATTTCGTAGAAGATGACTGATCAGATTTCATGTTTATGTGACAATAATATCAATACAAAATATGATTTTATCTGTAATATTGTCGAACCGCAAGATGATGGGTCAAGCGATTCGTCGACGGAGAGCAATTCACAAAATCGGATTCTTAGGTAGAGTTTCTACAAAAAACGTTTCCTGTTACGTGTTAAAAATAAAAAAATTAAGTCGTGTGCATTTGCATTCACAAACACATTTTACGATCAGGTTGAGTAAAAACTCACTTTTTTTTTAAAAAATAGCAAACTGAACTGGTTGCTATATAGGTATAAAAAAATAAATAATTTTATATTTTAGTAACTTGACGTAAATGCAAACACACTCGACATTTTTTATGTACTTTATATACACTTGATAACTAATTGACTTACGCACATTTATAATTTCTGAGTTACTATCAAGTTGCTAGCAACTCAGAAAGTATAATGCTACTTGATTACGGTGTAAAGTATATCATAGTAAAAGTATGTTAGAACTGCTAAACTCGAATTTAATTTCCTTTAAGTATGTATTTTTGCATATTTTTGATGCATCTACACATCGCTATTACACATATATAACTTAAAGTGAAATTAAAATTGTCTATAAACCTAAAGCATATACTAACTAACTGTGCATTATGAAATCATTTTTCTATCCTTACTTAATTACTTTTTTTGTTAATACACATTATATAAAATCTACGGAGAATGTGTTTATCTTGTTTTTTAGCTCAGCATAATTATGACTCACACGTGAGATGCGCACGAGTAACTTAAAACCTTTAAGCTCATGTGATTATTATGCTTAGCAAAGAGAAATTTCTTTACAAAAATGAAAGTCATAATCCCACGTCTCGTAATTATTACAAAACTTGAACACATTTATATGTTTTTACAGAGTGTCTCACCTAACTTGAGCATCCTAGATATCTTGCTCATTTTCTATGATAGGAGGATGCTAAAAAGGGCATTATTATTCAGTTCGAGAAAACAAATACTGTAATAAACAAGAACTTTTTGGATTTGTGTGACCTTGCCTATCGCGAGGATAAGAATATGTACTTTCAGATTAAAAAAATGACAATGACCTCGAAATCTTAAAAAATATGACCTTGAAAAAAATTTTCTGTTTATTACAGTATTTGTTTTCTCGAACTGAACAATGATCCTTTTCGGCATTCTTTTATTATAAAAAATAAGCGAGATATTTAGGATGCTCAAGTTAGCTGGAACACCCTGTATATTGTGTGTCTATACACATATATGTGTCCATACGTGTATGTATTCATAATTATTTAAAAATTGTAAAGTATGTTTGTATAAAAGAGTAGTAGTTTCTTCGATCGAAGTTGATTCGTTTTTTCTATTTCATATTTTCATAAAGAATAGTATATGTGAGCGAAACAAAAAAAAGAGTGCTTCGGAGATTAGAGAATTCAGAGTGTTGAATTCACACTTTTGTGTTTCGCCATGATGCTTACAGCATTTGGATGCACGTTTTTTTAATAATTTGTTTCCGATAATTTTTTGTAACTAATGTATATTTTCTGTTTTTTGCACAGGAGAACAAGAAGCCTAAATGCACCAAGTCCCATTCAAACATTCGGACCATGTGGACGTATCGCAAAAAATTCCGCAATAATTATGTAAGTAACTCACATACAGTGTTTTGTTTGCTAACAGCAAAATGCGTTATTTTATGAAATATTTCTATTATTTTGTTGTTAAATATCGCTCTGCATCAATGTATTTATATATTTTAACATCGAATCTCGATTGTTGCACACGTCTCTCTATTTTATATATTAGCATCGCTAATTAAGTTGTAGAAAAAAACATGTTATGGTCATACATTATTAATCAGATTGATCAAAATTGTTTATAACAAAAAATAAAGTATCATTTTTCAGCAAGAGAGAGAATAAACGTGAGCAAACAGTTTCGGACATTTATATATATAAAAATATTTGTATTCTTTGGTAGAAAAAAAAATTAACGACAAACAACGACAAACAACTTCATTAACAAACATCTCTTGTTTAAATTAATAGTAATCGTGACGCTTCGTATACTAAATGATCGAACATGATAGAAACAATTGGTGGGAGTTATTTGCAATTTTTTCTGCAAGAAATGATGACTAAGCACAACAGTATACAGGGTGTCTGAAAAATTTTGACACAGCCGAAGTGTGAAAATATGTAAATTGGGTCAATCTGAGAAAAGTCTTGTACCATTTTGCAAAATTCGCAATAGGTATTGAGTAATTAATTAATACATGTGACCCAATAAGCGCGTGCCAAACAATGATCTGAACTCTGTAGGCGTGTATGATTTTCAGTTGTAAAGAAAAATGGCTTACTTCATGCAATCTCCTAAAAGATGAAGAGAGCAAGAGGCGGAACAAAAGCGAATAGCGAGTGACATAGCTTCTTACAATCAGCTGATTTTCACAACTAAAAATTATACATGCCTACAGAATCCGTATGATGATATGACTCATTGAATCACGTGTGTTAATTAATCACTCAATAACTATTGTAAATTTTGCAAAATTGGTATATGACTTTTTCAGATTATTTTCTACCTTTACACTTTAGCTGTATCAAAATTTTTCAGACACCTTGTATATCACGATATGTGAAATGATATTGAGATAATTTATGTTCAAGTTCTAGAAACTTTTTGCTTGATTTTTTTTTTATTTTCACTTATTTACGTTGCTTCAAATTGCTACTGCGTTAATTTGTATATTCTACTCTATATCTCTGAAGATATAGAATATTACTTTGTGGTTTTATTAATACTCTTATTGTGAGTTTATATTGTATATTTGAAGATCACACTAAATCGCATTTTGTGTTTAGATAAAAATCTTTTATTATTGCTTGCGATATTAAGATGTGACAATTTAAAACTGTAAGTGACAGAATGGAAAATCTTGATACACATATGAATAAATGCATAAGTTTCCGAATACGCCAACTCTCGCGCTCTTACCATGTGTTATATTATATATTAGTACCATATAAAATTTAATTATTTATAAAAAACCACTACAGTTTCTATATTTCCGTTAAGAGTTTTAATTTTTACTCTTGATTTGGTGAGGTAGCGGGCAATATTGAATAGGATAGTTTGCAAAGGTTAAATGATTGAAACAGTTGATTCCCACACGTTTCGACTGTAATTTCCTAGTCTTCATCAGTGGGATTCTTGATATGACTCACAACCACATTGTCTTCCAACGATAAAAAATGTCAAAAATAGTCAGATAGTTAAGACGTTGTCAAAATAATTGTTGAAACTCTAAGAGTTTGACATTTGACTATTTTTGACATTTTCTATCGTTATTGATACTGTATTAGGCTGCTCTTGAAACTTTGATAAAGTGAGTTGAAATGTTTACACAAAACATCGGTATAAAAATAACACTAATACGGTTCAAACCCGAAAAACATCTTCGAACGTTTAAATTATATATTAAATATATTAAAATATTGAACGGTAATTTTATAATTTCAAACGTTATTACGATTATATTTCAACAGTATTTTTATTGAAAATTGATTGTTTTTTATGAAAATACACACAAAACAAAAAATACTTTAAACTAGTATTTTCCCAGATAGCCAACTGAGTGCAAGTTGGTGGCAACTTGCCACAAATATTGCTCATATGTTTTCAGCAATGTAACAAAAGGGTGTATTCTCTTTTCGGTATGTTCTTGCCAGCAACAGTTTACAAGATATAATAACAGCAAGTTCCCAACAACTCATCGGCAATAAACTTCTACTATTTTTCTTAACTTATGAATAACAATTATTGCTGATATATTGCTCACATATTGCTGACTCACTTGTCATAAACATTGGCGCTACAACAATTGATTGATAAATAAAACTCAGCATATTGATACTGAATTGACAAAAACATTTTCGTTGCATTAAATAAAAACAACACAACAGCAATTGGCGAGCAACTTAATCTATACAATGATTTGCTATATATTGAGTTTTCACATTTTGCTATCTGGGTTTGAACTGAAATGAATGTAATGTATATCACTTAATTTTCATTTTGCTGACATACATTTGTGTTACTGAACGTAAAATATTGTAGGATATAAATGTTTTAAAAATATCGGTTAATAACGCTCACATTAATGAATTATCGCTATTCGTATCTATGTAGTGTGGTCTTCTGCTGGTGTAACACGTGACGTAGACGCGCGTGCGCCGCGTTTCCGTTTAAATGTCTATCTTACTTTGTTGCATGGTCAGTAAGTGCGCGTCATTCAACCGATCGCATCATGGTTGGAACCGAGAGGTGGGTAGTTGAATAATGTGCGTACGACATTTCTTAATTTACTCAGTGAATTTGTTGTTTCGTCTTACACACACATGGCGTTTCTATAAAAAATTACCAATTGTTTACGAGAAATTGCAAACCAGCAAAACTTACTTTTTCCTTAAATTTTGATGATAGATTTTTCCGGTGAAGATAAAAATTACTATCTTGATAATACACAATATTAATTTTATATAAATGTTACCAGTTGTGCTTAATATGAATTTTTCTAATAATCTCTTTTCTCACCTGATAAACTCAAGGTAAGATCTCATTACTTGCCATATAAGAAAAGAAACAAGTATGCACATTGTATAAAATGAATAATAATGGGTCATATTTGAGAAAGATATACATTTTACATAATAGAATTAATTAAATTTGAACAATGTTTAATCGTTGCAATTGCTATTTTCT
This sequence comes from Pseudomyrmex gracilis, assembly GCF_002006095.1. Lineage (NCBI taxonomy): Eukaryota > Metazoa > Arthropoda > Insecta > Hymenoptera > Formicidae > Pseudomyrmex > Pseudomyrmex gracilis. Next base: position 326,762 of record NW_018020659.1, read on the forward strand.
TTTTGAACGCGAACATTTTTTTGATATGTTTTTTTTTTTAAATAATTTTGTAGAAAAACAAAAACACGAAAACGATATTGCAAAGTGTTTCTATATTAGACTGTATTCTTCGCGTGCTCTTAAAAATGTAGTTTTATCTGCTGTAACTTCTGTCTGTTTGTCTCTCTTTTTTTCTATTTTTGTGTTATGACACAATTAAATAAACTCATGTTTATTTAATTGTGACATAACACAAAAATAAAAAAAGAAAAAGAGGGACAAACTGGCAGAAGTTACAGTAGATAAAACTACATTTGTAAGCACGCGAAGAATATATATATGTATCAAGCACGTGAATCTACCGGTCAAGAGGATTATCGACTCGTTATCTGACTGTAATACATAAATTATAAGATTATCGTTTTTTCACGAAAATATATAGAGACGATATATTGCTATCACGAATATATAATGTTCTTATATATATATATATATGTGTGTGTGTGTATGTGTGTGTGTGTGTGTGTGCAAGAACATCTAAGATGTTTACTCTCGCAAGTTACATTGACTTATCTAAGAAAACGTATATGTTATTGATGTGTTTGTGTGTATGTATGTGTGAGTATGAGAAGAGAGAGAGAGAGAGAGAGAGAGAGAGAGAGAGAGAGAGAGAGAGCAAGCGAGTGAGTGAGTAAGTGAATATGTGTGTGTACTCTTGATAGTAAAAACTCGAGATATATGTATTCTAATGTAAGTGTAGCAATGTAACATAATTAACATAGATATCCGCGACTCGTAATCATAAACTTGCTGAACGAACACGCGCGATGTCCATGCAAAATGACAGACCGCAACAACGAGAATCGGTGCGCAACAAAAACGCATGCGTATTCGTTCAATTATTATTCGGCGGTAAGAGAGAAAAAAAAAACGAAGAGATTCGCGGCGTTTAGTACAGCGCACAATCTTTGCCGCACAAGTTGTTGTTGTGTCGTATCATGATCGTCAAGTACGTTGCTGCAGAGGCAGTTTTTTTTACACCGGATAGAGTTGAGTATCTTGTCTCCGCGTCAGCTGTCATAAATAAAACAATATATATCCGCAACTATTGTTTTTATTAAGTTCTTAAATCTGTTTTTTACTGTCTGTATTTCAAATATCACGCTTGAAATGGGTGCGCGTGCCTTGTCGATCGTTCCAGACAATTGTTTGAAAAAAAAAAATGTCAGTTATGCAAGTTTTGTGTGTCGCTATCTATCTTTTTTTTTTTTTGCGCAGTTTCCACTAATCGGTTTGACAAGAGGTTTTACGAGTCTTTTTGTCCAATGATTTGTTTTAATGCGTGCACAACATGTGCGCAATAAAATTTTCAGTTTCTCTCATATAACGCATATATTACGTAGCAACGTAATTCTACCAGACTAATAGTAGTAAAAAAAACTAGTGACCGTGTCTTTGCGTTTTCTCTGTCACCTTTGTCCCTTTGCCGCCGATTGTGTCTATAGAGGATGTAATTACGGCGGGGTCTCATGAATAATTAGAGACGGGGCAATCGATGAGCATAGGCGGTCGACCAAGAACGCGCGAACACGAGAATCGCCTTCTCCGTTCGTGCATATAAAACACCATTGTTGATTTGTTTTATTGTTCGATCTCGTGTGACCTTAGTTTGCGCTTTATAAAATTATTTCTATAAAATGTTAACAAGAAAACACATAAATCTTCGATGTAAGTTCACACGCGTGAGGCTGCACCTGAAAAATCGGCTGAGAAAATTATTATATTAGAAAAGAATTTGTAACACAAACGTGATACATAGTTTTTTCTTTCTTGTCCAGGACCATTCAAGATCCGGCTTCTCAAAGATTGACGTGGTACAGAACACCACTTACCGTCTTGGTCATCAAAAAAGTCCGCGACTCGTCAGTTCTGCGACCATTCGTAGAGTTGGTCACATGGCTGATACAGGTATACATATTAATAAAAACTACTTGAAAATGCTGATGGTATTTAATTATATATTATAGTTTTTAAAACTGAGAATGATAAGTGTAAAGTCTGCATTTTACGCAGCAAGTCTTGCTTCGATAAAAAAAATCCAGAAAAAATATAAAATAATTTGCTAAAATATCAATACTTTTATTTCAATCTACATCGTTTCTAATACGTTTCAACTTAATGCTATGTTAATGTATTTGTTTCTAGAGCTAACATTGTACAATTTATGTACACTGTATAAAGGTGTTTATATAACGTTAGTTTTTAATCGTATTCATGTGTGTGTGTGTGTGTGTGTGTGGCGGCGCCGCAAAGTTGTTACGTACATGTGTCTATAAGAGAAATCATCCTTGATCTATACATAATACAATTTTCCAAGTTTTTATCTGAGAAATTATCCTTGATCTATGTATATTACATAATTTTCAAACTTTTTGTTTAACAGTAATATATAGTAAGAGTTATAATATGTGCATTTTGTACTTCTACGTATTTCAAAGAAAATCTTCAAAGTTTTATTTATGTGATGTAGGAAAAACGAATGGTAGTTTTTGTGGAAGCGTCAGTTCTGGATGATCCACCTTTGGCTAGGGATGCCAAATTTCAAAGTATTCGAGAAAAATTGCAAACTTTCAAAGACCGCATTGAGTTACAGGTAATAATTATTTGTGTGTTTTCAAGGTTTTGTAAAATTTATGAGAGTTGCACATAATAGCCATGAAATCATCTTTATCTAACCAGACAATACGTATCTTTAAAATATGATTAACAATTTACACAAGCGTTTTGTTGTCTTTTAGACATTTTTATCTTTTGACCTTTGTGTGCTGTTTTGGATATTTTTTTTTGGCAGAGAAATATGAAGTTAAATTTTTTCATCAAGATCTGTTTTGCATAATAATTTTATGAAAAATTATGCAGATGTAAACAGCTTTTTGTTTTACAAATAAATTATTGAACAATTAAGTTTTATGATCTTTTAGTGTTTTTTATACTTTTATATCTTAGTATTTTTAATACTTCTTTATTATCTTCTATATTTAATATTATTGTTTAAATACCTTTCATATTTTTATACTATTATTCTTAAGAACGTATATTATCTTGTTTTTTTTTTTTTTTTTTTTTTTAGAATCGAATTGATTTTATCGTTTGTTTGGGAGGCGACGGCACTCTTCTTTACGCCAGTATGCTGTTTCAAGAATCTGTACCTCCTGTAATGGCATTCCATCTTGGTTCCTTAGGATTTCTTACTCCCTTCGAATTTAATAATTTTCAAGAACAAGTAAACAATGTCCTTGAAGGTTAGTAGTTAAGTAACCTTAGAGTTATAGACAATCTACAATTTCGATTAAAACTTGAAAACATTTTATTCTAAATATACTTTTTACCAACTTTTACATAGATTATCTAAAACAAACTTTGCAAAAAAAAGTCAGCAAAATTGTACTTGTAATTAAAACAAACAGTCAATATTAAATGTAATAATAACAAGTTTATTAAAAACAATACACATTTCTCTCCAGATTTGTGTATCTTTTTTATGATCTTCATTGACTTTTTTTTGTATTGCAGAGTTTTTGTCATTGTATTTTTTGTTCATCAATAATGTGTTCAACTCCAGGACATGCGGCCTTGACCTTACGGAGCCGCCTGATGTGTACCATCGTGCGCAAGAACGAAGAGCAGCCAGAAACACGTACAAATATCCAAGTGTTGAATGAGGTTGTGGTTGATCGAGGACCTTCCCCTTACCTATCAAACATCGACTTGTTCATCGACGGGAAGCACGTAACGAATGTCCAGGGTGACGGGTTAATCGTAAGCACACCGACTGGGTCGACTGCTTACGCCGTTGCCGCCGGTGCCAGTATGATTCATCCTTCAGTTCCCGCCATTATGATTACACCGATCTGTCCTCACTCCCTGTCCTTCAGGCCGATCGTCGTACCTGCCGGGGTCGAGCTCAAGGTAGTTCTTTAAAAGTTTTTGACCAAGAATAATATGGCACATTTATTTTTCACTTTTTTTGTGATAACCGGATTTATTAAGTTTTTGACAAAAACTAGCCATAAAACACAAATTCTTTTTATTCAGATTTTTTAATTTTGAATTAGTACAAAGGGACATTTCCATGTGAATGAAAGAAAGTTGTTTTCTATTCAAGATCTATGGCTTTTATGTTCAAAAGGAAAGTTTCTAACGAATGCCATTCCCAGACATCGTGTGCTATTTTAAAAATTTTCATTTCAGATTGTTGGATCATGTACAAACTTGGTCTTAAGGAAATACACGCTTATATATTTTCATAAAACAATTTACGCTTTTAAATCAATGTATATAAATTTCAAGTTCGTAAATAACATTCTTCTTTTTAAAAAAAAAAATTGTCACGCGTGTCAGTAAAAAACAGCAAGTTTTTTATGAAGATCCCACACAGAACAAAACCTCCATTAGACGTCAGTCCATGCGATATCTAATAGATGTCTAATGAAGGTTTTGTTTTTCTGTGCGGGATAGTTAAACCCGAAAAAAAATTAAAGCTTTTTTCGAAGTTTTTTTCAAAAACAAGACGGTAGCGCTGTAGCTGTCGATAATTAACACAATACCGTCTTGTTTCCCACTACAGATTTCGATTTCACCCGACAGCAGGAACACGTCGTGGGTGTCCTTCGACGGTAGAAATAGACAGGAGCTTTTCCACGGCGACAGGTAAAATTGAAACGCTTCGCAGCGCCGTCTAATCGTGTGTCTTTTCTACACTTATTTCAGATAATGGCGAACTGCAATGCCCGCAACGTAGCCTACGTCTCCTTTGACGGCGGTAATAATCAGCAAGAGCTACGTGCCGGTGACAGGTCTGTCCTGCTTTCGTAAAGAGCGTCGTTTTACCTTTCTCTCTGTCTGTACTTCATTGCTATCGTTACGCGATTTTTTTTTTATGAATTCTTTTTTTTTGTTTCAAAAACGAATCTTATTTATGTGTGCGTACATTTTTGAACTTTGTATTCATAAAAGATACTAAGTGATATCCATTTTACTCATTTTAATCAACAAATCGTCTCAAAATTTGTTCTCCAGTTACGTTTGCTTTATATTTTGCAATGTTATTCATCGCATTTTCATTTGTTACAAACGCATCAATCGCATTTTGTGAAATTATACATTCTACTAAAGACTTCACATTCTCTCATTACATGCTTATATTCTTGTCGCTTTATTGTGTTCTACAAATGTTTCTTACTTAAACTCTTCATGTTAGACCATTTATGTCAGACCATTTTTTCTCAAGGGAGACGTTGGCTGTTGGCGGGGTGACGGTACACTTGGTTTTTATTATTCATATTTACGATTACATACATATTTATTACATACATACACCAAAAAAATTATATTCTTATAAGTAGAAGATTTTATACTTAAAAATTTTCTTCTTAAAGATTTTAGATGATATTCATCTGAAATTAAGAATATATTCTTTATTTAAGAATATATTCTTAATTTAAGAATATAGTCTTTTTCGATAGTGAGATATATAT
>NW_018020659.1:332547-349706 GCF_002006095.1 Pseudomyrmex gracilis
CTCAAAAATTGCGCATTAACGTTTTTAGAAAAAATAAGTTTTTTTTAAAACGCTTTTTTAAACGCTATCTTCGAAATTACTGGAGAATTTATCTAATTTTTTTTCTTTTTTTTTTTTTTTTTTTTTTTTTTTTTGGACGCAGAATTGTTCACACTTTCGATTCGAAAAAAGAAATTAAACAAATATTGATTTTTCGCGAAAATATTTGACTTTAAAGTTGCGCGGATCTCTCAGATCCAGTCTACAGTCAAAGACTTTGCTGTTATAATAAAATTATAATAATTTTTAATTAAAAGTTTGTTGTAGAAAAGAAACTATGAAGTACTGGAAAGCAAATAAATTTTGCACGTATGAATTATTTTTTTGCAAAATAATACATATATTTACGTAAATTCAATACGTACAATTTTAATACGATTGTTAGAAGAAAACTTGTGATATATTTTTCAGCTTGAGCGTAACCACTTCTATATATCCGGTGCCTAGCATCTGCGCGGCCGATCAAATGACGGATTGGTTTGATTCTCTCGCCGAATGCCTTCATTGGAACGTAAGGAAACGGCAGAAGCACCTGGACGAGTTGAGTGACCTCGCGCATTCATCTAGCAACGATACCTTAGACTCCTTTGAGACAGATCGAGACAGCTAGGTGTCACGGATATTTCTTATAGACTGCAGCACAATCGACAATATTTGACCAACTCCAAGAGTCAACTTGGCTAAAAAAAAATCTCGTAATCAAATAAACTCGATAGATTATTAAGTAACTGCTTCCATGTGTTGGGCAAAATCTTTTATGTACAAAAAAGAAATTTACACGCCAAAAATGTCGCGGAAAAAAAACCAGAATATGAAATTAGTAATTATCGGTAAAGTTGTGTTCTGCAAGATTGTTCTCTGCAAATGGAAAACATTTTACGCGTAAGAACTGTGAGCTTGAAAAAAAAAAAAAAACTATAAATAGATTATTGTAATGAAAAAATTACGTAAATAATGGTTATATCACACACGAGTGTGTGTGTATGGATTTTTTTATTCCTACTGATATAAATGATAAAATGCATTTGATGCTTTTTTCGAAGGAATTTATATTTACCAGCAAAACCATATATGGTTTATTTCGATAAATTATTAAATATAATATATTATACTACTTCGAACTTGGATACATTTTGTTTATTATAACTGCATTTTAATCCAAATGGCTCATGGATTGCTTAAGTCTTTTTATATTTCACCGAAACATCTGTACAGATATTTTCACGTTCTCTCTTTTGTTACAGATTAATGTAATTATCCAGGTACTAATATAATAGTAAATATAGTAATTGGACAATAATATAATTATTCAATTACTATAGGATACATTATGCATAGTAATCTTTAAATTACATTAATAAATAATAAAGATACTACACCATTTTTTTTATTAATATATAATTAATAAAATCCATATATCAATTTAATCTAACTTTTGTGTTTTCCTACGTAAATATGAAGTATAAGTCTTTTGAATAAACAATATGTTTTATATAAAATATATTTGTTACATCTCTTTTTCCCTCACGATCACTATACAGTGTCTCGAACAATATTATCAAAGAGGAAGAGAAATAATTGTAACTTATGAAATTTTATTTCAAGAGTAAATTTATTTGTTTGCAACACATGACATAGAAATATACATTATATGTACACCGCAGGAGAGACATCAACACTTATATGTCTCTTTCGTCACGTACGTTGTAAGTATCGTAAGAAATCGGATGAAATTTCCAAAAATCCGTTGATTTTGGACATCCAATATTATTTCTGCAATAGTTTTTGCAGAGAACAACGCATTTTATACGAATTTGTCCGATCAAATAACGGATTCGGAAAATTCCGGGTGTCTCTTATGTATATATATATATATTTGTATAATCTAACTATACTTAGCACATAAATATCTATATATGATCCCCGAAACTCTTTTACATTTGGCTATATCAGTCATGAGCATGTTGATGTGTGGGCGAATGATATAAGTCAGCGATATGTTATTTTACACTAGTCATATGTACACTATGATGCGATATTTAAAGAGAAGATGGGTTTTTACTTTAATGTACAATAATTATATATGGGGGAGCTTACTTTATTTTATTATATTTAAATAATTCCTCCTTAAGTTAATAGCACTACCAGTCTATTGAGAGAACTCGTTAGAATCATATCTGTTTTGCACAGCAATTAAAAGCTGCTCCTGTCTGTTTTAAGCCAAATTCTAAAATTTATCCGTTCGGTATCATGCAAAATTCTAAAAGGTCTTTACTTTTTTTTCTCAGTAAGATATGAAACTTCTTAATGTGTAAAAATTATTATCTAGGACTTATTTCTAAATAATATTTTTGCTTAGTCACTTCTCTAAACAATTTTAAATTTATATATATATATATATTGAACTCGCACGCGTGTCTTCGTCTGTTGATTGACAAAGTGTCACAAAACGATCACGATCACAATGTAGTTTAAGTCGGTTTTGTTTTACATAAATTCCGAAACAATCTGCATCGCTTCGTGGTTCTGATCTCGTTTTGCCACTTCTAGTGCCTGCAATTCATGTACGTGACTTCTTCGTTGTTTACGATGCGAATGTAAGTAGTGCAGGCTCGGACGAAAAGTGCAGGCACTGTGGAAAAGAAAAACAATAAAAATTTTCGGATGAGAGTACACAAAAAAACTAAATTAAATTATTTGCAACTACAGATTAGTCAGAAAAAACGCATTCGCAAAAATAAGTTTTCGCAAAAAAAGTAAGTTTCTTGTTTTTTTTTCTTTTTTTATGAAATATTAATTTTGCTAATTACATTGCTAAAGTCGTAAATATGATTCACAAATTCATTCTGCAAAAAAGCACGTGCGTTCGGTGAATAATATTTAACATTTTAACATTACTTGACAATATATCAACAATTTAAGTTTGTGCATAGACATTTCCAAATGTTTGTTAAATCTACATTCACAGAACGTCGGCAATATGGGGTTAACATATTCCTGTGTGTTTCGTCGTATTACTTCAAGCATTAATCTCACGTAAACGTATCAAGGCCCAAACGTAAGTTAGTATTGTTAGATCACACACTCACATGCCTTCTGATCCAAGTCGCGGTTCTCGCAAGAAGGTTGCTGTACATAATCGGCCGGTTTCAATGGTCGGCCGTCCTGATCCTCTATCTGAATCACCAGGCCGTGATTGTTGCTGTTGCCTTGCGCATCCTGCGAGTTCAGTTGCCAGAATCTCAAACCTTGCCTGACGTCCAGCGCGAAATGAGTGCCCTGGGCCGTGAGCGGCGTCACGACGGAGTCCATAAGCCGTTTCTTTGCTGTGGAGATCGCAATTTTTCTTAAATTCTCGAAATATTTGCGCGCGTAAATTCGATAACCCCCCCCCGATTATACATTACTGTCGACACTTACGTCGATGTTTCTTCAACGCTTTCGTGTAATAGTAAACCGATATTCTGATTTTCTTCTCGTCAACCTCGTCCTCGTCCGCGGATGATGTGATATTGTCCTGCGGCAGTTTGTAGATACGCAATTTCGCGGCGGCAATATGATCAACGGAAGTTAGATTCAATTGGAAATGCATATTCATCGAAAACTGATCCGCCCACGCTTCGGGATCTGTGTTTCGGGGTATCTGACCTGCACAATCAACATCGTACAACGTCTCGTTAAAGCAATATAATACATACATACATATATGCGTGTGTGTGTGTCCCAATGTTTTCCTGACACGCAAACACACACACACATATATGTATAACTTTTTATTAACAACGTGTAAAATACATGTGAGCCTTTATTACATGATCATCGAGTTAGTAAGCTACTTACATGTGGGCAAAAACATGGTGAGTCTCTCACGTTGAACCTGGTTGGTGTTGGTGCTGTGATTAAGTCGCCCCGTTATCACGAGGATTCTCGTTTTAATATCCTCGATCGCTTTCTGACCCTGACTGCAAAGACAAATCAAAGTTTGTTAGATTTTACACGCAGCGTAAAACGAATTACAAGTCTCGCGTCCAATCTCTTATCGCATAGAATGAACAAACAAGCACAAACACACATATATATATATATTCTGTATAAAGCGATCTCACAACTTCAGCAAAATAATGTTATTGAAATGAGTTTTTTTATTCGTGTTAATATCTCTCGTTATCGGTTATTAAAATATCGTTTTCAGGAAAAACTCGATAAAGCGGAAATTTAAGTCAGAATGTGTAGATAAGTTATCACACACACAGTTCTCTATTTTGAAAAGCAACATTAGAAAAGTTGTTCTGTGCGCCAAGCAATTGAGCGAAAGATCTGAAAGCGGCGCTTTGCCTTAAAAAAATAAATAAATAAACATATTAGGTCTACCGGAAAGTTCTGTCCGTTTTTGTAGAATAAAACAAAATACAAATTTTTCTTAATTTTTCAAAAATGGGATATACAAATTGCCCTCACGCTGGCAAGAAATCATTAATAATAATGGCAATTATATTATTTAATAAAGTTTATTGACGGTAAGAAAAATTTGTATTTTGTTTTATTCCAAAAACGGACAGAACTTTCCGGTAGACCTAATTTATACATATGTATATTAATAAAAAAAATGTTTAAAAAAATGTTACAAAAAAAAATTAACAAAATTCTCTGCAAATTCTCAGTCGTTATTTAAAATGTTCTTTGAATATATTATTCTCCGATATGCTTTTGGGTGAGAATTCTCAGCCGCGTAGTTTCGTAACGCGATCGAGAAAGGATCGTTTCCTCATAAAACCTAATGCAGCGGCGCGTCTGCCGGCTCGAGAATTTTCACCTCAGGTTCCCAGGCGGACTCTCTTCCGGGTGCCGATGGCGCGGGCCAATGGACTATGGTCAGTGACCTACAGAGGCACGGTACGGCTCGGAGGCATTTATTACATGTGGCAGACAGCGGCTAGACAGTCGGCGGATACACCGGCACCCCAATCACCTCGACTTTCTGTCTGGTCTCGGCGAAACCTCAACTTTTTAAGGCCACGTCTCTCGAATCTTAAAAAGTCCACTCCCAGGACGTCTCGGGTCAGGTCTCATTTGCATCCTATCTCTTACCTCGGCGGCCTACCGGGGACTTTTTTCGTCGGCGCTTGTTGAACGTCGTCGGTCGTTAGCGTGACTCGAATTTCACGCCTTTCTCCGAACCGAGACTCGATTCGTGTCTGTCTTCATTCGGCGCCACTCTGATTTTCGGGATTTCGCGATCGAATGTGAAATTGCGGTCTCACGTTTTTTTTTTTTTTATCGATACTAGGACGAAGAAGTTGTTTACACGCGCGGATCGGGAGCCCAGACGGCCTTCTCGGACTTTCATCAAGGAGAGACGAGACACCGGTGACTGTCGCATTTTGAAAGACGTGTGCGTCTGCGACGATCGGTCGGAGCGCGCGCCGCTTGCCCGCCGGATTGCATAATAAATTTTTTTTTTCAGACATTTTTTACCGGCGGCTCTGGCAAAATAGGATAGAGAAGCGAGACACGCACACACACACACACGACGGGACGAAAGGAGAAGAAGGATGAGTGTCATTTCTCTACGTCATCGACAAGGACCGCCGTGTTCGCGACGCCCACTCGGGAGATTTCAGCGCAGCCTCCACGTCAACGACCTCGTTGGCTGCCCGAGCGCCAACCAGAAGAATGTATTTCCCTGAATGGCGGAAAAGAGAAGAAAAGAAGAAGAGATGCGGGAGGCGGGGGAGTAGAGACGGAGAAGAGAGGGAAAACGAATCCACAAGCGAAAAGAAACAGGCTTAAAAGGCTTTCCTTTTCGCAAATTCAAATTTCCTTGAATCTTTGAGGTTTGACGCGTAAATGCAAACCCCCATATTTAAAAAAAAATAAATATAGCAGGTATTTATTAAAATTCGTCCCTTAAACTTTATGGATTTTGTCTTGACTCCACAAACGGGCATCTAAAGTTTGCGTGACAATAATAATTGCTAATTGCCGGGTTGCCCAAAACTAAACGATCTGTTTTTTTTTTTTTAGAAAAATAGTCGAGAGGAGAGAGATACGAGCGCTCTTCTGCGAAAAAAAAACCTGATCTATGATACACGCCGGAGCCGGCTTTGTGTTCGATTCTAGGCATGCTCGTTAATCTAACCGCGGCCAAGTCACGCGTCGGGCTAGCTACGTGCCACGTCTGTCCGCCGTCTGGAAAAGGGAAGAAACCTGAAGAAGAGTCTGGAGGCCGTTGCATCATGAGAAATCCGGCGCGGTGAATCCTTGGTTCTTCGTTTCGCTTCGTGGTCGCGCCGGGTGTCGCGCGATAATGAAATTCATTGGAGCACGACCGGGAGTCGCCGTGTCCGTCATTAGCGTTGGAAATTAGACAGGGAAACGAGGGGGGGAGGGAAAAGAAAAGAAAAAAGAGAAAGGAAGAAAGGAAGGAAGAAAGAAAGAAAGAAAGAAAGAAAAAAAGAAGAGAGAGAGAGAGAGCGCAATCGGCGCGACGGTGAAAATTTTAATGTTCCGGGCCCCGGAATGTCTGTTAGAGTTTAAGAAAAAAGAGCCGAATGGGAAAAAAGAGAGAAATGGAGAGAAAGAATAGTGAAGAAACGGTTCCTCGCGAGACGCGATAGGCCGACGACGTGTAACCGGCGCGGCGGCCTGATTGGGCCGTCCGTAAAAATGCACATTGCACCGTCTGGCGGTGCGACGGCGGCGGCGGCGGCGGCGGCGGCGGCGGCAGCGGCGGCGGTGCTGGTAGCGGCGAGATGCAGAACAGAAGGGGACAGAGGGGAAAGAAAGAGAGAAAGAGAGAGAGAGAGAGAGAGAGAGAAGGAGAGAGAGAGAAAAAGAGAGAGATAGAAGTGAAGGGTCCGTGGGGATCACCGGCGAAAACTTCCTCCTCTCTCTCCGTCGCGCGCACTGTCGCTCCGTCTTCGTCGACATAGGAAGAGAGACGCATAGACAAGGTCAACGCATTAAATTGAAATGTGTTACGTAACCTCGTAAGAGAGTTCTCTAACTGCAGCCCGACTAGACACCCGGCGATTACGGGGGTGCTCAACTCGGTCTTGTCTCGAGGCATGAAATTGCGCGCGGGCGGCATTCGTCGCGCGCGCTTCTCACTCCTATTGTGCTTCTCGTCGCGAAAGAGGCTCGTCCAGATGCCCAGACATGACATCCTCCCCCCCTCCCCCTTTCCCCGTCATCATTTAGATCAACCGCCCGGCGTTCGCTTATCGCGCAATCTAGGGAATCAGTGGTCGCGAAGCAATTAAAAACGAGAGAAAGATTTAATATGTAAGACAAAAAACAGCTGAAAGTAAATTTTTGTCATCATCAGAAAACACACAAGTCAAAGAGAGATGCGCAGATCAACAAAACAATATATAATCTTGAATTTTGAAATGCCGCGCGATGATATTAAATTAATTTTTTAACTAATTTACTTTGAAGAGAATAAAATTCGTTTCTATCTCGCGTGAATCGAGAACGAGGATGAGAGAAGAGCGCGGATTAGAAATAAAGCAGAGACGCCGTGTGTAAAAGCCGTGTGGTGGATAATATCCGGCGGATTCCCGACGAGATGCAACCGCGCTCACGATCGTGCGAGCGATGCACGAATGCATCGGCAACAGCACGCGCTCGAAGGAGGACTCTCGAGACGGGCTACGCCAGTGCCGGCACGAATGCATTTTACGCGTCTAGACTTAATAAAATAAAAGAAACGCCCGCGCACTCACACACGAGTGAGGGGGCTGCGAGCAGTCGTGGGGAAGAGCGGGAGAGAGAGAGCGATTTAAAAACATAGAGAGACCGCAGCGGAATTTCCACCGCGTATCCTTCCTAGCTGAGCACTGTCCCTAAACCTGTCCCTCGTTCAGACTTTATCGCCCTGCGGGGCTTGTCCCTTTACGAAATGATTATTATTCCGATTAGCGCGCACGTCGTGGTTGCGCATAGACAGAATATTCCGCGAGTTACGGAATATTACGTCAATTCAACTTTTTTTACGAAGATACAATTATTGTTATTATTTGTTTTTTTCCCCTCAGATTTCACGAAGATTCGCAATTATTCGCGAAACGAGAAAAAAATATCTCTTCGTCAGATATGTTCTGTATAAAAAAAAAAAAAAAAAGAACAATTAAGAATCGCACGGGGAAACATTCGCGCACGCGAGCGATAATGACAAAAGCGCGCAAAATTTTCCCGACGCGTCGCTGAGTTTTTCTTCGCTTCTCCTCCGACTCCGCGATACTTTTATATCTGTTCATCGAGATATTTTTACGTGACGAGGGCAACGTTTTGCTGAGAACGCTAATGCCGGTTCGACGACGTCGGCAAAACTTGCGCCTTGTGCGCCGCGCGTACATCGAATCTACGAATCAATTTCCACACATTATTATCGGCGCGTGTGTAACGAACGAATACGTTAGCAAAAACGGGAAAAAAAAGATCCGTGTGTGTTTCAACAACGAGATTACGTAAAACTTGTCGAGAAGCAAAGCTTTCCGACGCGTCGAATCATTATCTCTCTTTTAGAGATTTTTAAAATTTTTCTCAGATTGCGCGCGCGCCATTAAAAGTTCGTGTAACAAAAGTATATCATAACATAGAGCAATAAAGATCTCGGAGTGCGACGTAGAAATCTATCTGAAACGTAAATACCGCGAGAATATAACACGCGTGAATGATTTTTTGCGCAATTTCTTGGCGCTTCGTCGAAACTTCGTCGAGATACGCAAAATTGGCTCGTGTGTAAGCCATAAAATTATATATACATATATATATAATATATATAAAGTCAAATGTCGTAAAATTCACAGGCAATTACAAGCAGCAAAACACATGTGTGAATAATTTCTCTTCAGATCGAACGAGAGAAAATATTATTAACACTAGATATATACCAGCTATTTAAATATACCTATTAAAAAATACAAAAAATATATTTGTTACGAATATATATAAATTAACATTAGGTTCATAAAATGTATTCTCTACTTGTAGCTACAAAAGTCATAATTCATCATTTCGGAAAGCAAATGTTACATGCGGTAAAAATTTTGAATTGAAATTGCACGACCAGAGTCAAAATGACTCTGGTCTGGCAAATCTAGTGTTAACTTCGTCGCATCCGCGACGATAACACACATTCATGCAAAATACGAGAGAATAGAATTGTTGATGCGCGCGAGCGAGGAGAGTGTTAAAAGAAGCGCATTCGCGAAAAAAATAAATTGAGGAAAAAAAACGCACGGCACACCGGAACGCCTTACCTATGGGCCTCCGTGGAGGCTTACCTGTCGAAGCTTGAGGTTACGTTTTCTCTAGAAGATACAAAAAGCATCGTTGTAGATACTCGATTTGCATTTGCCAAGCGGAAAGAGAGCGCGTGACGAACAACATTTAATAGAAAAATTTAACTTAATTAACTTAATTCGGGTACGAGAAAAAGTGTGTAATCTTTGAAAAAAAAAAAAACAAAAAACAATTACTTGAAAACTATACTTAATAATATACTTTTCTTTTACGATAACCGACATTACTTAATATTGTCAAGAGTTACTCTCTTCTTTTTTTTGTAATTCACTTTTTCTCATACTGCAAAGATTTTGTTCTTTCGTTTCAACTTACTCTCGATGATGGGCCATCATCAATTGCTGATAGGCGGATAGATTGGTCTGCGATGCGTTCTGATTGGACGCGTCGAAAGATTTCATCGGATCCGGATCGTCGTTCTGATATCCCAGCGTGTCGGTTTCATTGCCATCCGAATTCCGCCCCTCGTAATCCGACGTCTCGTTCTCATCGGCGTACATCCGCAATGTATCTTCGAACTCCGGTATCACCCTGTAAACATCATCCTCAATCCATTCCAACCCCTCGAACTCGCCGATCTTCTTCTCGCCGACCGTGTTTTCCGTCGTGCTGGACATCGCGTTAGCCGTGTCAACGGGTTCTGGCGTCTCGGATTCTGGAGTCGTGCTGAAGGAACGTCCTTTTCTGGCATAATTGGACCTGGAGCGTTTGCCCAGCTGGTAAACTACGGGAAGTAGAGAGTCCCCGGTAGCTGGAGAAGAAGCAGACGAAGAAGAAGAAGAAGAAGAAGAAGAAGAAGAAGACAATGACGAAGCGTGAAAGGAGTTAGCAACGTTCTTGGCAGTCGTGTGTCTCAAGGTCGAGGGAGCGCGATGTTTCGGTTCAACTTTCGACGGTCTCTCCTCGGAGCTGGAGTCGAATTCAGAATCGTCGTATGGAATTTTGAAGATCACATGAGATTCCGTCGAGTCATCCCGTTCTCCAGAATTTCGCGACTCGTCGTCGTAATCAAAATTCGTCGTCTCGGGCCACGAATGTTGAGAATCGAATTTTGACGCTCGATCCTCGTAATCGATTACCGCCTGACGATTGTAAGCGTCGTAATCGAAATCTTTCTTGTTGTATTGATTTTTTCTATTCTCGTTCGACGAGACATCATCAACGTCGGGATCGTTGCGTCGGGACGTCGATTTAACTTCCATGTAATCCCAATCGTTCGCTTTTCCGTACAAATTTTCATTGTAGAATCTTTTTCCAGAAGAAGACTCGGTTCTTCTTCTCAATTCATCGTCCTTTCGTTTGTCGAATTTTTGCTGGCGAATCGCGTGCACGTACTCGGGAGTGTAATTCAAACTCTTCAGCAGCAACATCTCGGCCGTGCCGAGATCACCCATTATTATCTTTAAGATCGCTTTTTCCAACATCCTCTCAGCTCTCCGCGCGTTGTAGGTGCGCGTTTCAACATTATTTGAGGTTTCCGAATGTTTTTCATTTTTTTCCAGCGATTCCGTTTTTACATCGTCCGCGACGTTGTCACTTCCGACATCGATCTCACGTTCGACAAAATCAACGTGGCCGTTCTCCTCCTGTCTGTGTTCCGGATAATAACCGTGGCGACGACGATGATGATGATGATGATGAGACGATGCGTCAACGGCGAGGATCATCAATAGAAGAAACACGAAAGACTTCGTAATGCCCATCTTGTCGCAGGTGAATCAAACTTGTCCGAGAAACCTAATATGCGCGACGAAGATCAGAATGAACTTGAAATGCTCAACTGTGTTTTCGGAAATTATTTTCAATCTGTGTATGTGTGTGTGTGTGTGTGTAAATTTTTATTAATTCCGCAAAAACGCGAGCTTCGAAAATTATGCGAGAATATAATCTTCAAATTTGTCTTTCCGACCCTCCCTCAAAGTTTCTTCGCCGATAATTCGCGTTCTTCTCCGTTATTTGAATATAATCGTTCGCGTCGATTCTAGCACTGCGGAAAATGAGGAAGCGCGAATAATATCTTCTCCTTTCGATTCTTCGAATGTTTTTTTTTTTTTTCGATCGAAATTGTCCTCGAGAAATCGTCACCTCAATTAGCGCGCGTGCCACCTCCCGTCACACTGTTTAAAGCCGCGGCGCTTCTACGAATGGGGCAACTCTCTCTCTGCAAGAGAGCACGTCAAAGCACGTGAAAGAAGAGGAAACCGTTTCTTCCGTGGCGGAGGCGTGTTAGCGAACTGGACTGGTGATTGGTTTGCCGGCGAGTCGTAGACTAAAGATTCTAATCGCACGAGGAAAGGCTCGAGGTGCGTAAGTAGGAAGGATTCGTATGCGTGTGCACGCTCTGAGCAGTAAGTCTCAACTGAGCTGGTGCTGGCCAGCTCACAGACATAATTCTGTCTACTCACATTTCTGTCTAACGACGAAGCCGCGAGAGGAGACGCGCCGGTGTTACTACGATGACTCCTTTTTTCTTCCCTCTCCTCCCCCTTCTATCCTTCTCTCTCTCTCTCTCTCACTCTCTCTCTCTCTCTCTCTCTCTCTGTCTTTCTCCTACTCGCGTTTCGCGCTATCTCTCTCCCGCTGTATCTCTTTCTCTCTCTCTCTCTCTCTCTCTTTCTCTCTCTCTCTACACCACCGTCGCCTCTCACGTCGGCCTCCACTCTTTCTCCTCCACTCGTTCAAACCCGGGTAACCCCTTTTCCTCGCGCGCACCGAAATCCCGCGGAGGACAGCCTTTTCTCTCCTCGCGACGTTTCACCTCCTTCTTCTTCCGCCCCCTTTGCTCCGTCACCGTTTCCTCTTTCTTTTTCGTTCTCTTCTTTATATTCTTCCTCTTCGCCGCGAATCTGCCTCCCGATGATGATTACCCGGGGATCGTGCCGAATCGAGCTGGTCCGCTGACCAGATTCCCGCGATTGTCCCGATCTCGTTTCGTCCGCGTTCGCGGGATTATATCTGTACTACGGTTCGCATTGAATTTCGCGAAGCTTGTTGCGGAATTGTTGTTCGGTCTTTTGTATTTCGATCGTACGAGTTACTCACGTGTACTTCCCCAGAGAATCTACTTGCAAAGTAGAGTCTGCGGTCTTCTTCTGCAGGTAGGTATTATCTACTTTTTTCCTCCTCTCTCTCTCTTTCACCGCGAATGCAATTGACACTTCTCACGCCGGACTTTCGCTACCAAAAGAAAAAAAAAACTTGATTTCAATCTTCTGCCGTGCGATCACGCGAGTGATCGTCTTTTTTTGTTTTTTTTTAGGTACTTCGTTACTTACTTGAGAAACGAGAAGAAGCTCCCGTATGAGAGGAGGAACGAAGTAAGGGAGAGAGAAAGAAGTCTCTCTCTCTTTTTGTTTTCGTTCGTTCCTCGGTTTCCACGAAGTGTCGGTCGGGCGAGATTAAGTATCCCTCTGATTGAGCGGCTTCACAAGTAATCGTTTGCGACGAAATGTGAAGTTGAAGATAAAAAAAAAAAAAAAAAAAACGAGAGATGCAGCAGTCACACAGGAATGTACGGCGAGATCTGTACCAGAGAATTGTACAACAAGGCTCGTCGTATTCGGATAGTCGTTTCAGGAGCAGCCACGTGCGACTTTATAGGGTGTCCCCCTCTCCGCTGTCTAGACGAATCGAAAGATATGATCTTTGAATCATAATGTATCGCTTTTAATAAATGCAGCGCCGATCCGCGCGAGTGCGTAAAACTGCGATACATGCCAACACACACGCCGACGGCGTGGATCCGAGGAAAAAAACCAAAATAAAAAAATAAAAAAAAGAATCCGTGACAGACTCACTTTGTTGCCACGTGTGAAAATGCGTGGAATTTCGATTCCGCTTCATTATCCAATATAAGAAGCTATTTGGTGAATGAAATATAAATGGTCGAGAGAGAGAGAGATGAAATATGCGTAAACGAGACAAAAACATCGGTTTAACGAGCTCGGTGACTTGTTAATACGTAATTCTCATGTTTTATTTTTATTGTGCGTAGACATTTCTTTTTATATAATAGTTTTCTATTAAAAAAACACAACTTTCGTAATGTATTCCTATATAAATATTAATTGTCGCACGCGGTTTTTTGTCAGACGACTGCGTTAAAATATTAGGTCTACCGGAAAGTTCTGTCTGTTTTTGGAATAAAACAAAATACAAATTTTTCTTACCGTCAATAAACTTGATTAAATAATATAATTGCCATTATTGTTAATAATTTCTTGCCAGCGTGAGGGCAATTTGTACATCCCATTTTTGAAAAATTAAGAAAAATTTGTATTTTGTTTTATTCCACAAAAACGGACAGAACTTTCCGCTAGACCTAATATACCCGCGAAGACACTACGGAGAGGACGAACTTGACAAGTCGCATTATCGTAATTTTAGAAGAGAACGATTTTGAAGTTTCGAAACGCGTACATGTATATTTCTCCGTATCACACACGTGTTACACACGTGTTTTAGAAGAACGTTTTTTTTTTATCTCGGAATCTATCAACAATTTCCCCCCTCTCGCTTTGGATAATTGAAACGCCGCGTTTTAACTACGAAACGTAACATCAAAGACAGGAAAATCGAAAAAAATTTGACTTGTGAAGTTCTTTTCCTGTTGAAGTTCTTTTCCTGCGTACGTAGATAAATTGCGTTTCAACTCAATCTGCATGTAACGCAATCGCATCGGAAAGTTTTGACCGATTTGGTCTCGCATACCCGAGACATGCTATTTTTTTTTATTATAAAGTAACATATTTTCCAACAACAACATTTAAAAACAATACCTAACAACACATATACATTTTAAAATAAAAAATATTATTCTTGTAAACATTTTCTTTTTTGCATTTCAAAATAAAGCGTCGCGACAGTCGTAAAATATGTTTAAAAATGTAACGCAATACATCGTTCCCACAAATCGATTCGTGAGACCGTCAATGACGAGCGTAAAAGAGAACAAAAAAACAACCAGAAGACTCGCTGGTAAACAAATCGATGAATCGAGACCAACGACGTAACCACTTATTCACCCCTGTCCGAACCGAGTTGGCCGACGTGTTTTGGTGGGGGGCCACGTGTATTCGAAGGAAGTGTATTACGGTGTCCCCGAACACACACACTTTTCTTATACTTTATGCCACACTTCGCATATACACGGCGCGCATTTAAATTACGTACGTGTGACTTCGGCGAACCGAATGTGCCCTTTCTAAATACTTTCAAGTAAGCATCAAGTTGATCCATCCCATTCCCCCGTTTAAATTTTATCTGACGAAGGATACAGTCGGGAATAAAATTTTTTATTTTTTTTATTTTTTTCATATGACAGAGTTCATAACATTCCGTCGAATTGGGAAATATGGTAATTTTATATTTTTTGGTTTCTCCTGCGCGTGTTGTTTCTTCTTTCTCAAATTAGAAACTGGAATTAGAGATCACGACGAGAGAATGAGAGAAAGAAAATCGTCTTCTCTAACCGCGTTGCGTTTAAAATTAAACCCAACGTTAGTGAAACTCACTCCAGCTATTTCTAGCTCTAGTCTTAAGCGCGAAAACATAGTGAATTGAACTAAACCATACAGCCACGTTACGCTTCGCTCCGTTCTGGAGAGAAAGAGAGAGAGAGAGAGAGAGAGAGAGAGAGGGACAAAGGATGAGTGTTAAACTAAGGTTAAAGTTACGCGACGTCGATGAAACCGGCCCCTCAGACTCGGAAGACACGTCGGGTACATAAAGTACCCACGTGCGATCACGCGCGGGCGTGCAGACACGCGGGCTTAACTGCGCACAGCGCGTCCGTCTGAGGGTTATAGGGTGAGAGAGCGAAGGAGAAGACAACACGATGTGCAATTTGATCCCCGCGTGCGAGTGAGCGGCGCGACAGCGGTAACGACGATGCAACGATGCCGTCTGACGTCATCACCGAATTCTCCGTCGTGGACATCGGACATGCGAACAGACAATCTGGCGTCTAGACGTACCAAAATAAATAACGCGCGGGGCCTCGCCCAAGTTTAAATTAGTCCTTCGCACACTCACTCGTAAACGCGCATTGTGCGCGTCGTCCTTGTCCAAGCGGCGGCGTCAAGTCCCTTACCGCCGCCGCTTGTTGTTTTGCATCCATAGGGGATGATCACGACGGAAGCGCGTAGAGAACGAGACATCGGAGTACGGAGTTCTCGACTCCGCGTCGTGCGACGCGTCGATTCTACTCGTGTTGCCCCGCGGCGACGTGAAGGAATCCGCTTGTTTTTTTTTTTTAAATTATAGTCGCCGAGTCTCTCCCATCAATTAATTCGCGATTACGTCGCAGAATTTTCGGCTCTCACGCGCGAGAGAGCTACGCGGTTGAACGTGGTGTGTGTCTATCTAGTCTGTATAGATCAAGTGCGCGGTTTATTTTAGAAAAAAAAAAAAAAAAAGAAGAAGAAAACAGTCGGTGGATGTCAGGGCAGGTTTTTCGCCGTCACGATGGAACTCGAGCATAACAACCGACATTTGTATCGGCCGTCGGTGTTTCTCAGAATTGTTTTCATAGCTCGGGGGAGGATAATATGCGAGACGTTCGGTTGTAAGATGGCAATCCCGCGAACAACAAAGTAGAGAGAAAGAGAGGAGCTCCGCAGAAAAACCAGCGCGTAAATATCGAGGAACGATAGGGTCTCACCTGGCATCGAGAGTCGCAGGGCAGTGCATCCGAGATACGCCTTCCTTAATGATAGAGTCAGACGAGGAGAGGCCCTTTCCTTTGGGGCCCTCTTCACGTCCGCTCTCCCCTTCGGGGAGACATTCAAGTGAGAATTTAAGACGCGCTGCCCACGCGCGCCAAATTATTCCGCCTTACGCTCGTTTCCCCCGGATCGGAATTGTAAAAAAAAAAAAAAAAACAAATTCCACCGACGCGCTTGATCGCCTGGACCGGCGACCGATCGGATCGACGCAGAGACGATTGTACGACGAGGTAAACGGGAGAGAGGCGGGGGCAGATGGAGAAACAGAACGAAAAAGAAATGGAAATCGCGCAATTTGCATGGTCTCTCTTCTCGCTGGCCGACACGTCGGGGCCGCGAGAGAAAGAGAGAGAGAGAGAGAGAGAGAGAGAGAACGGAGGCACAGACGGCAATCAAGATAAGGTCTCTCTTCTCGGGATCCGTCAGGAGATACTACGCTTCTCGGTTCGCCTTCCCGATTCTTCGATCGCTTCGTGGAATCGGGATTTGAATTTCGGATTGGATTGCGCAATCCGCGCGCGTTGGCACCCACGCGTAGGCGCGCAACGCAATCGTCGTCTCTTCGCCGACCAGACGGTCATTTTAAAACCAATACCCGCCTATCGGAAACACGCAGATCGTCCAGGAGAGAAGAGGAATTTCCCTCTGTCTCCTCTTCTTTTATATATCCCCGTTTGTTCATCCGTTCGAGCCTTTCGACTCTTTTCGATATTCCGTGCTCGTTCCCCAGACACAGACGAGAACACTCTCAGACCGGAATGCGAGAGAGACGCACTTTTATAAACTTTCTAATCTGAGAGAACGGAAACTCCTCTTTCGAGCGCACTTTTTATTAGATCGGAGAATCTATAACCACAGTCTCTCTCTCTCTCTCTCTCTCTCTGTCTCTCTTATAAATATAATATTCTCAATTCACCAAAATAAAAAGAAAAGCTGCTTTGCAAATTAAAATCGGAAACACATATAAAACACAATTCTAATTGTGACATGATTAATAATAAGTAATTGTAAAAAATTGAAATTTTATATTATTAATATATATATATTATATATTATATATTATATATATGTATATATATATATTTA